>NC_090915.1:1371998-1376998 GCF_040956055.1 Brachionichthys hirsutus | reverse complement strand
AGCGGATGAACGAATAAAGAGACATAGTTCTGTTCCAAATGTCCAGACCGTCCCTCAGATCCATCTCCGTGAGGCTCAAGGGACGAACAGAAGAGACGCGTTTACGGAGGCCAACATGTCCCTCTGAAACGTTCTGGTTCTGACTCACCTGGTTCGGGTTGGGGATGTCGGGGCAGCTGTCGCAGGCGTCTCCTACTCCGTCTCTGTCCCGGTCCTGCTGCTGTCTGTTCTGGACAAGAGGACAATTGTCCAGAAAGTTCTTCAGGCCTAATAACAAAAAGAAGAGAGGAGGAGACGGTTCCGTTACGCAGCTGTGGACTAAATGTTTGTGTTTGTAAAACGTATCAAAGCAGTAAACAAGATAGTTTTATTTATGTCCATGAAAGATTTATATTTAGAAATGTACACTGTCGAGTCAAAAAGTGAATTTAACCCTTGTGTGGTGTTCGGGTCTGTGGGACCCGTTTTCATTTTTCATTAAAAGAAAAAGGATACAATTAATTATTTTTTCAAACTGAGACTCACTGGCTTTGGCTCATTTTATGTGAAGAACATATATCAGAATACATATTTAATAACAACACACCATACACCCCCCCTACACATTTCTATTACATATAAGATGTTCGGGTCCACTGGACCCGGGGCTAATAGAAGTGTGGAAATTGATGTTGTGTGTACCACAAACACACCTACACACCACCACACACACCTACACACACCTACACACACACCTACACACACAGCCGGCCTAGACAGGAGGAGGACAGAATGCAGGTACACAGAAAATCAGTGGGTCAAATGTGCGAGATCTGGGCTGCCTGTGATGCTCAGAGCCCCCACCTCAACTGCTGACTTCAAAGAACAGGCCCGTCAAGTCTTCCAAGTTTGTATAAACGGCTGACACATCCCTGGTATCCTATGTGCCAAAGAAAATGTGGTACTCATGAGTACACTGCACGGCGATGGAAGAATCTGTGACCAGGAACATCACAAACCAAGATCATCATGGATTATAATGCCACAAGAGGAGGGGTAGACAACATGGGCAAGCTGGTGACGGCCTACAGCTGCAAACGGAGGACTCTACGCTGGCCACTGGTGATATTCTTTGACATGTTGGACATCTCAGCGTACAATGCCTTTGTCATTTGGATGGCACAAACCCAGAGTGGAAACGAGTGAAGCTCCAGAAAAGACGGCTCTTGAGGATCTGGGAAAGGCATTGGTGAGACCACAAATCAAGAGAAGAAAACATATCCCCAGAACCCCAGCCTCTGCAGCCATGCTGAGGAGGATTCAGGAGGGGAATGCTGGTGCCCTGTCCACCCAACCTACAGAACCACAGTCTGCAGAGCCTGAAGTAAGTGTGTGATGCTGTTGCAGTGCATGGCTGGCACTCATGTCTTGTGAGAGAGAGAGAGGTGTTAGTAAAATGTCTGATGTTTTCATTATTCTAGGTTGTGAACACCAAGAACAAGAAGAAGCGGTGCAAAGTGTCCGACCCAAGATGGACAGGAAAACACAATATACATGCATCAAGTGCAAAAAATATATCTGCAACACACACAGTGAAGCTCTGCCCCTCATGCGTTGTATAGGCTAGTGGCTAAAGGCCATGTGTTCAATGGGGCTGATGTGTTGTCTTGACTGATATGTTTACTCTGAGTTCAGCTTGTGTTGTGAACCTGAATGGGTTAAATTTCAAGTTCAAAGAAATAAAAGTCAGTAGTTTTGAAAAACCTTGCTTCACTTGTAAATGTGTTTCCACTCATATCTTGATTTTAATTGATTTTCTTTATTATGTTTTAAACACAATATTTTTTATAAATGTGACCTAACAAAGGTAAAGGGCAAATACTAACCATATATATTGTTTATACTGCTTGTAATTGGGATAAGGTAAACATCTGTTCAGTATTTTAATATAAAATTGTGATTGTGAGGCATTAAAAGCCACAAAATGCAACGGGTCCATCAGACCCACGAACACTGGCTGAGTAACAACAATATGAACACCACACAAGGGTTAAAATAGTTTGATTATAATAATTATAATACGAATGGGGTGTTATTTGCAGCCCTGCCGCTAGATGGCACCGTTGCATTTGGTCCGCCGCTGAGCAGCAGCTGAAGCTGCTTCTTATTCTTTGCATGGATGCAGCAGCACAAACGTTTAAAGGTCGAGCAGAGGCGATAAGGAGGCCTCTTCTCTCCTGGGGGGCTTTTTGAGCTGCAATCACACCTGAGAATGATCAAAGCTTGAAACGACATCCACAGCACAGAGATAAAGTTCTCTGGGACGTCATCCATACCGTCTCCGTCCATGTCGTCGTCACAGGCGTCCCCTTTGCCGTCGCCGTCGGTGTCCCTCTGGTCGGGGTTCTGCACCATGCGACAGTTATCGCAGGCGTCGCCGTGGTCGTCCTTATCGCTGTTCCTCTGCTCCACGTTGGGCTTCAGCCAGCAGTTGTCCTGAGGACAGAGACAACCATGACTTAATTGAATGGTAAATGATAATTAATAATTGTTATCGACCGTAGTTTGTGTGAACGCGCATTCACCCACCTGCTCGTTCGGAATGCCATCGCCATCGGCGTCCTCGTCACAGGCGTCTCCTCGCCCGTCCCGGTCGACGTCTTCCTGGCCAGAGTTGGGAACGAAGATGCAGTTGTCCTGCGAGGAGACGACGGAGAATGAATAGGCAAAGCCTCGCCTGTGAAAACGGCGTTGCATTCACAGACCGTCGTGCTTTCGGCCTACCTTCCTGCAGCTCGGATCTTTGCACCTCAGCTTCTCATCCGGGAATCCGTCGATGTCGGTGTCTTTCCCACACAGGATCCCGTTCCCGGCCCAGCCGATCCCGCACTGGCGGGACGAGACGGCCTTCAGAGACAGTGTGTGTGTGTGTGTGTGCGTGCGTGTAGAGGCGTGCCGTCTACCTCGCAGGTGATGCTGCCGTCCCGCTCCACGCTGCACTCGGCGTGGACGTCACAGGGGTTGTTCAGGTTGCTGCCACAGCTGACCTCCGGCTTGCAGCCGCTCACCTGATCCCCGGCGAAGCCCGTCTTGCACCGGCCGCAGTGGTACGAGCCCTGCAGGACGGAGGACACCTGGGTGCTCAGGACGGCCCCCGTGGGACGCGTTTAGCGTTCAGCTGAGGCGTGACGGCGGCCTCACCATGGAGTTGTGGCACAGCGAGTCGGCCGTGCAGCCGCCGTTGGAGGGTCCTTTGCATTCGTCGATGTCGTCGCACACCTGATTGGAGCAGAGCGACCGATTGGAGACGAGCAGCGCTTTAGGGTGAAGCACGTCTACGTCCAGCCTACCTGCTTGTTGGCCTGGGCGTACAACACGCCCACCCCCTCCACCGGCAGGCCGGTGAAGCCCAGCGGACAGGCGTCACAGCGGTAGCCCGGGGCGGCGTTCACGCACTTCACTCCAGGGAAGCAGGGGTTAAACTGGCACTGCAGAAAGAAGCACACGATGCCTTCAGGCTCCGCCCACCTGGTCACAGAGCAGGAGGAGGACTTCGTCTTCAGCGCTATTGCCACGCCCCCCGGACGCTTCCACGCCCCCGGGACGCTTCCACGCCCCCCGGGACGCTTCCACGCCCCCCGGACGCTTCCACGCCCCCGGGACGCTTCCACGCCCCCGGGACGCTTCCACGCTTCCACGCCTCCGGGACGATTCCACGCCCCCCGGACGCTTCCACGCCCCCCAGGACGCTTCCACGCCCCCGGGACGCTTCCACGCCCCCCGGGACGCTTCCACGCCCCCGGGACGCTTCCACGCCCCCCGGGACGCTTCCACGCCCCCCGGACGCTTCCACGCCCCCCAGGACGCTTCCACGCCCCCGGGACGCTTCCACGCCCCCCGGACGCTTCCACGCCCCCGGGACGCTTCCACGCCCCCGGGACGCTTCCAGGTCCGGCCGTCGGGATCCTCTCACCTCGTCCACGTCGTCACAGCTGAACCCGTCTCCAGTGTAGCCGTCGGGACACGGCGCACACTCCACGCCGTCCTCCGTCTCTATGCACATATCGTCACGGAAACAGACGCCGGGGCCACACGATTGCTTCACCACCTCCGTACCACCAAGACCTTTAAACGGCAAAGGAAGAAGGCCGTCCCATCCGTCCTCTGGACGTTGGTTCTGAGCACAGGACGGTGACGGGAGTTCTTACCGCAGGCCTGACACTCTGAGATGGTGTTTCTGAGAAACGAGGTCTCCTTCACCTGGAGGAGGTCCAGCATAAACGCGTTTAAAACACGCCGGGAGCTCGTTAGAATAGTTTGTGGACGTTACCTGCTGAATGAGGACATCCTTCAGCTCATTGATCACCTTCGTTAGCTCCAGCATCTGATTGGACAGCTGCTTCGTGTTGATCCCTATGAGACAGGGAGCGTGTGGGGTTACGTTCCTGGGAAACATCTGGCCGTCCCCGTAGCCTCTCCTTCCCCGGCGGGATCTTACCCAGAGTCTGAACGGAGTCCCCTTGTTGGAAATGACATTCTTGTAAGGAGGCCACATTCTCCAATGAGTCTCCGACCACCAGCTTGAGCTCGTCGAGACTCTCCTGTGAGAAGGACACCGGTCAAAGTGGACGGACGCCACTTCTGGACACTATTGCCTGGATGCAAGCGATGGTCACCTGGTCTCTGGGCTGCATGGTCCTCAGCTCCAGCATCCCGTATCCTGCAGGCAAGCCCTGGAAAGCTGCAGGGAGGTCCCTGACCGTCTCCACCAGCCTGCAGTCCAGGTGCAGCTCCACCCCGCCCGGACCCTGCCGCTGCATCCCCTTCAGGTGGAACAGCAGCCGGTGCTGCTGGCCGTCTGCCAGCACCAGGTTGTTGAAGGTCACCGAGCTCATCCTCTTGTCCGTCCTCAGGTAGCGCAACACGGCTGCGAGCGGGACGGGGAATGCAGAAGTGGGTGCGGGATAAAACAAGATGGCTGACATCACCGCGGATCACTCACTTCCTGTTTACAGTGACGA
>NC_090915.1:1368334-1371898 GCF_040956055.1 Brachionichthys hirsutus | reverse complement strand
AGAACCTCGTAGGCCTCCGCGACCTCTTTGAAGCGCTCCTCCGCGCCCGCGTCGCTGTTCTTGTCCGGGTGGAACCGGAGCGCCAGTCTCCGGTACGCCTTCTTGATCTCGTCTTCATTGGACTCGGCGGAGACACCGAGGACTCTGTAGAAGTCCTTGCCCGTGGGCTTGGGCAGGCAGGGCGTGTCCTGCTCGGACCTGCTGCTCTCCTGAGGAACCGAACCGAACGTCAGTCTCACGTTCCGTCCGTGAAGACATCCGTCCCGCAGGACAACCGGGACCGCAGACTTACCGCTGAGGACGAGGAGCCCGAGCTGTCGCCCCGGTGGAGTCCCCGGACTTTACACTTGACGTTAACGTTGTTCTTCTTCACACCGAACTGGGTCCAGATCAGAACCATGGCTGCTGCTGAGGCGGGTCGGTGGCTGTCCGGTGGCTGCGGTGCTGAATCCTCTCCGCTCGGCTCTGATAAATACCTCCGCGGCAGCTCCGCTACTAGAGCCCCCCCCTCCCCTCCCACGCAGCGTGACCGAGCTTTCCCCGGGACCGCCCATTTCCCTCACGCGCGGCAGGTGATACCGGCGTCCGGTGCGCGCCATTGGTTCTCCGGTGATGATGACGCGGATGTTGCTGCCTCCTTCTCCATCTGCAGCGCCGCTTCCGGAGTTCTGGAAGTTCTGGAAGCCGGAGCGGATCAGACAGTCACGACTTTCCTCAGGAGGAGATACAGAACCAGACAGACGCGATGTGCTCAAATGAGTCCACACGCACACAGCAACGTACACGGCAACGCACACAGCAACGTACACGGCAATGTACACGGCAACGTACACAACAACAACAATAACAACGTAAACAACAACAACAGCAACGCACACAGCAACGTACACGGCAACGTACACAGCAACGTACACGGCAACGTACACAACAACAACAATAACAACGTAAACAACAACAACAGCAACGCACACAGCAACGTACACGGCAACGTACACAGCAACGTACACGGCAACGTACACGGCAATGTACACGGCAACGTACACAACAACAACAATAACAACGTAAACAACAACAACAGCAACGCACACAGCAACGTACACGGCAACGTACACAACAACGTAAACAACAACATAAACAACAACAACAGCAATGTACACAACAACAACAATAACAACGTAAACAACAACGTAAAACAACAACAACAACAACACAGCCAAGCTTTTTAAATGATTATTCGCTCAGGTGAGTTCACAGAAGCAGAAACGGTCCCCGACCCCCCGGGACAATGTCCTTCACGTCCTCGGGGATGCTTCACGGCCCTCTTTGTTCAGTGTGACCTCGTTGACCTTTGTCTTCTTCTCTGTTGTATCTCCTCCTAAAATGAGGTTTAAACATTCAGCCGGCGGTCCAGACGACCAGACGGACTCGGCCTCCTCGGATGACTCCTCGTTGTCTCCTCGGATGACTCCTCGTCGCCTCCTCGGATGACTCCTCGCCGTCTCCTCGGATGACTCCTCGCCGTCTCCTCGGATGACTCCTCGCCGTCTCCTCGGATGACTCCTCGCCGTCTCCTTCTCCTCGGATGACTCCTCGTCGCCTCCTCGGATGACTCCTCGCCGTCTCCTCGGATGACTCCTCGCGCTCCTCTGAAGACCAACCCACGCTTCCCGCTGCGTCTGGTGAGAGTTTCTGTCTTTGTTCGGACGCCGCTGTTGAAGCTCCACCTCCATCGACGTCTTCAGCCGTGGATGTGGGAACTTCTTCTGTGGTTTGTGGAGCCTGCTAACGGAGCGGGACGTCGTCCATTGTCCATCGTCCATCGTCCATCGTCCATCGTCCCTGGAGTCCATGAGACTCGTCCACCCACACATTTCTGTCTCCAGTGTTTCAGGCAGAGACTGAAGTCCAAATCAAATGAAGCATAAAAACCGTCAACAAGCAGCTGTGGAAAGAAAAGAACGTTTATGTGAGCAGGTGTTCAAACATCTGGAGAGCGTTTCAGGACGGTGGATTGATGGACGGCAGCAGGTGGACAATAAATCAGCATCCACCTCCCCCCCCAGCATATAGTACCTACATGGCCCTGCTTCCTGCTCTGATGCTTCAGCCGTCCAATGGGGGCGGAGTTTCCCAGGGATTCTCCTTTTGTCTTACAGGAAACGGAGACATATTTGGTGGGAACATGTCGAGCCTGCAGCGTCAGATCAAAGCATTCAGAGTGAATCCTCCCAACATAGCACCTTCCTGCCCACGGGAACAGTCTGTGCTCTCTCTCTCTCTCTCTCTCTCTCTCTCTCTCTCTCTCGCTCTCTCTCTGGCAGAGAACACGATGCTAATTGAGGCTCTGCGCTGACGCCGTTATTCCGGACAGCTTCCATGTTGTTTGGGTTTCTCACGTCGCCAGCAGTAAAGTATTCCTCGCTAACTCCTTCCTGCTGCAGTCCCAGCTTCATGCATGTTGCTGTTGTTGCTGTTGTTGCTGTTGTTGCTGTTGTTGCTGTTGCTGTTGCTGTTGCTGTTGTTGCTGTTGCTGTTGCTGTTGCTGTTGCTGCTGTTTTCACGTTGCACTAATTTTACCAATCATCGTGGCGTCTGTAATGAATTAGTTTGAAGGCTCTCGTCTAATCCCTGGACCGACGGCTGGCATCTGAACTGCGTGGGATTCCGCTCCATGATTAGATCAGGTTGTTATTGATCGCTGGTGGCAACAGTGAAATAGTTTGACCCCTGAAGAATGGACAGACTAAGGACAGCTTCAAGGTGGATAAAGGAAGGAAACGTCGGCCGGTCTCTGCAGAGCCTTCAGAACATTCACATCGAACGTTCATCACAAGTCGGCGTGTTGCCTGGCAGGACAACGAGACGCTCTGATTCTGAGGCTGTCTCAGTCTGTCGTCTCACGCCGTCTCACGCCGTCTCACCCTCTCACCCTCTCACCCAATGTACTGCAGCTCCCACACGTCCACGGGCGAGACTGAAGTGAGTCTCCAGATAAACACAGAAATGAGGCACAGCGAGACAAACATCCAGTCACGGATAGAAATGGACCGACGAGGACAGGAGGGGACAGAGGACGGGAGGTGGGGAGGACTGGGACAAAAGGACAAGCAGACATCTCAGGTGAGGGAGAGCGGGGGTGGGTGTGGGGGGGGGCTGTCTATACCATTCAAAGCTCATGATCGTTCCTTTCCTCGGACAGTCCTGCCCTCTGCTGGCCGAAACAGGCTACTGCATGTTGTATGAAGAATCCTTGCAATTGAGATGAATCATCTTTATGAAATCAGAATTATAAACTTTCAGCGACACGCTTCACCTTCGTGCCGCTACGAGTCCAACACAGGAAGGTGAACATCAGCAGCGTCCTCCATCTGGACATTTGGCTCGCCGTCCTCCTCCAGCTGGGCCTCCTCTCAGCTTTACTCAGCCGTCTGTGAGGCCTTTAATTGTCTCCGGTAGCAACGGTTCTCCTCCGGCTGCAGCGCCGCGGGAAGGAGCATTCTGCAGATGGCGGGGATCTCAGAGGAAACGAGGAGGATGAGAGCAGACAGGCGGAAAGGCCACGTT
>NC_090915.1:1333334-1363334 GCF_040956055.1 Brachionichthys hirsutus | reverse complement strand
ATATTTAGAAATGTACACTGTCGAGTCAAAAAGTGAATTTAAAATAGTTTGATTATAATAATTATAATACGAATGGGGTGTTATTCGCAGCCCTGCCGCTAGATGGCACCGTTGCATTTGGTCCGCCGCTGAGCAGCAGCTGAAGCTGCTTCTTATTCTTTGCATGGATGCAGCAGCACAAACGTTTAAAGGTCGAGCAGAGGCGATAAGGAGGCCTCTTCTCTCCTGGGGGGCTTTTTGAGCTGCAATCACACCTGAGAATGATCAAAGCTTGAAACGACATCCACAGCACAGAGATAAAGTTCTCTGGGACGTCATCCATACCGTCTCCGTCCATGTCGTCGTCACAGGCGTCCCCTTTGCCGTCGCCGTCGGTGTCCCTCTGGTCGGGGTTCTGCACCATGCGACAGTTATCGCAGGCGTCGCCGTGGTCGTCCTTATCGCTGTTCCTCTGCTCCACGTTGGGCTTCAGCCAGCAGTTGTCCTGAGGACAGAGACAACCATGACTTAATTGAATGGTAAATGATAATTAATAATTGTTATCGACCGTAGTTTGTGTGAACGCGCATTCACCCACCTGCTCGTTCGGAATGCCATCGCCATCGGCGTCCTCGTCACAGGCGTCTCCTCGCCCGTCCCGGTCGACGTCTTCCTGGCCAGAGTTGGGAACGAAGATGCAGTTGTCCTGCGAGGAGACGACGGAGAATGAATAGGCAAAGCCTCGCCTGTGAAAACGGCGTTGCATTCACAGACCGTCGTGCTTTCGGCCTACCTTCCTGCAGCTCGGATCTTTGCACCTCAGCTTCTCATCCGGGAATCCGTCGATGTCGGTGTCTTTCCCACACAGGATCCCGTTCCCGGCCCAGCCGATCCCGCACTGGCGGGACGAGACGGCCTTCAGAGACAGTGTGTGTGTGTGTGTGCGTGCGTGTAGAGGCGTGCCGTCTACCTCGCAGGTGATGCTGCCGTCCCGCTCCACGCTGCACTCGGCGTGGACGTCACAGGGGTTGTTCAGGTTGCTGCCACAGCTGACCTCCGGCTTGCAGCCGCTCACCTGATCCCCGGCGAAGCCCGTCTTGCACCGGCCGCAGTGGTACGAGCCCTGCAGGACGGAGGACACCTGGGTGCTCAGGACGGCCCCCGTGGGACGCGTTTAGCGTTCAGCTGAGGCGTGACGGCGGCCTCACCATGGAGTTGTGGCACAGCGAGTCGGCCGTGCAGCCGCCGTTGGAGGGTCCTTTGCATTCGTCGATGTCGTCGCACACCTGATTGGAGCAGAGCGACCGATTGGAGACGAGCGGCGCTTTAGGGTGAAGCACGTCTACGTCCAGCCTACCTGCTTGTTGGCCTGGGCGTACAACACGCCCACCCCCTCCACCGGCAGGCCGGTGAAGCCCAGCGGACAGGCGTCACAGCGGTAGCCCGGGGCGGCGTTCACGCACTTCACTCCAGGGAAGCAGGGGTTAAACTGGCACTGCAGAAAGAAGCACACGATGCCTTCAGGCTCCGCCCACCTGGTCACAGAGCAGGAGGAGGACTTCGTCTTCAGCTACTGCCACGCCCCCCGGACGCTTCCACGCCCCCCGGGACGCTTCCACGCCCCCGGACCGCCTCCACGCCCCCCGGACGCTTCCACGCCCCCGGACCGCTTCCACGCCCCCCGGACGCTTTCACGCCCCCCGGACGCTTTCACGCCCCCCGGGACGCTTCCACGCCCCCGGGACGCTTCCACGCCCCCGGACCGCCTCCACGCCCCCGGGACGCTTCCACGCCCCCCGGACGCTTCCACGCCCCCCGGACGCTTCCACGCCTCCCGGACGCTTCCACGCCCCCGGACCGCTTCCACGCCCCCCGGACGCTTCCACGCCCCCCGGGACGCTTCCACGCCCCCGGACCGCCTCCACGCCCCCGGACCGCCTCCACGCCCCCGGGACGCTTCCACGCCTCCGGGACGCTTCCACGCCCCCCGGACGCTTCCACGCCCCCGGACGCTTCCACGCCCCCCGGGACGCTTCCACGCCCCCGGACCGCCTCCACGCCCCCGGACCGCCTCCACGCCCCCGGACCGCTTCCACGCCCCCGGACCGCTTCCACGCCCCCGGACCGCCTCCACGCCCCCGGGACGCTTCCACGCCTCCGGGACGCTTCCACGCCCCCCGGACGCTTCCACGCCCCCGGGACGCTTCCCACGCCCCCGGACCGCTTCCACGCCCCCGGGACGCTTCCACGCCCCCCGGACGCTTCCACGCCCCCGGGACGCTTCCACGCCCCCGGGACGCTTCCACGCCCCGGGACGCTTCCACGCCTCCGGGACGCTTCCAGGTCCGGCCGTCGGGATCCTCTCACCTCGTCCACGTCGTCACAGCTGAACCCGTCTCCAGTGTAGCCGTCGGGACACGGCGCACACTCCACGCCGTCCTCCGTCTCTATGCACATATCGTCACGGAAACAGACGCCGGGGCCACACGATTGCTTCACCACCTCCGTACCACCAAGACCTTTAAACGGCAAAGGAAGAAGGCCGTCCCATCCATCCTCTGGACGTTGGTTCTGAGCACGGGACGGTGACGGGAGTTCTTACCGCAGGCCTGACACTCTGAGATGGTGTTTCTGAGAAACGAGGTCTCCTTCACCTGGAGGAGGTCCAGCATAAACGCGTTTAAAACACGCCGGGAGCTCGTTAGAATAGTTTGTGGATGTTACCTGCTGAATGAGGACATCCTTCAGCTCATTGATCACCTTCGTTAGCTCCAGCATCTGATTGGACAGCTGCTTCGTGTTGATCCCTATGAGACAGGGAGCGTGTGGGGGGGGGGGGGGGGGGGGTTACGTTCCTGGGAAACATCTGGCCGTCCCCGTAGCCTCTCCTTCCCCGGCGGGATCTTACCCAGAGTCTGAACGGAGTCCCCTTGTTGGAAATGACATTCTTGTAAGGAGGCCACATTCTCCAATGAGTCTCCGACCACCAGCTTGAGCTCGTCGAGACTCTCCTGTGAGAAGGACACCGGTCAAAGTGGACGGACGCCGCTTCTGGACACTATTGCCTGGATGCAAGCGATGGTCACCTGGTCTCTGGGCTGCATGGTCCTCAGCTCCAGCATCCCGTATCCTGCAGGCAAGCCCTGGAAAGCTGCAGGGAGGTCCCTGACCGTCTCCACCAGCCTGCAGTCCAGGTGCAGCTCCACCCCGCCCGGACCCTGCCGCTGCATCCCCTTCAGGTGGAACAGCAGCCGGTGCTGCTGGCCGTCTGCCAGCACCAGGTTGTTGAAGGTCACCGAGCTCATCCTCTTGTCCGTCCTCAGGTAGCGCAACACGGCTGCGAGCGGGACGGGGAATGCAGAAGTGGGTGCGGGATAAAAACAAGATGGCTGACATCACCGCGGATCGCTCACTTCCTGTTTACAGTGACGATAACCCACGTGTGTGTGTGTGATGTATGTGTTCATGCAAACTCTTTTGATAACCATGGTAACACCCTGATGAAGGGATCAAAGGCTTGAGTCCTCTTCTCATCAGGACGTTTAAGTCCTCTTAACGGACGGGACTCCTCCTTTTCTCGTCCCGCCTATTATCATTCATGAGACGAGGCTGATGATGGAGGTGTGATGATGTTAATAACACTTCAGGAGCACTTGATTTCTACACCTGGATGCTCCGGCCTGGTCTCATCGTTCACTCCACACTTGTCAACACCTTTTTTAACGCGAGGCCTAAAAGCCTGAATCAGGATTTGATTCTTCCGTGTTTGGGTTTGTCTGTCTGGCCACACCCCTATCAGGGCAACAGGTTGAAAAGCTAAGTACGGCAGCGGTTTGATGCTAACCAGCTAGCTGCTAGCTCGTGCTAACCAGGCAGGCTGCATTCAGATTTTTTCTTTGCTGCTGAATGCAACCAGCTGCCGCAGCTGGGATCTCCATGACGACAACGAACCCAACAAAACCACGAAACACATTAAGAAGCAGCGAGGGGAACCGCAGATTCCTGTGGGTTCAGACAGAAATATGTACCCCCCCGGCCCGGCCCCCCTACCTCTGTTCAGCTTCCCCATCACGGTGAACTCAAAGTACTTGCTGTTGTCCCGCGGGTTGTACAGGCCGAACACCGAGGTTCCGGTCTTGGGCTGCAGCTTGAAGGACGTCAGGATGAACGCCTCGTTCACGCCCTGTTCTGCCAGACCCCCCTGCAGCAGCTCCGGCAAGCAGTCGGGCGAGGTGAGCAGATCATAGACTGTCGAGAGACAAGAGGAGCGTCAGGTCCAATCAGAGGCCAGTCTGGGATGCCCGCCGGGCCACACAGCGCCGCGGGGTTGGATCCCACAGACACACCTCCCAGAGAGAGGTGGGGGGGTCAGGGTCGGCTTACACCCCGTGTCACCCCCTGATTACCCCCACATTTCACGCTCCAGGAATCCAGTTGGAACCCCCGCCTTCCCGTGCTCTCCCTCACGCCGCTGCACGTTGCGACCTACGAAGGTTTCGGGGTCACAGGAACCCAGTCGGCCACTGATGATGTCACGGCGCCGACATCGGAATGCACTTCAAATAAACAGGAAAGTCAACCGACCAATGGGAGCCGAGATCTAAAGGAAGGGAAGCAGTCTACGTTGATGTGTCGACCTGGACCCCCCCCCCCCCCCCCCCGGACGCCGCCTGGCTCTGAAGCCCGTTACGCCTCTGGTTTTGGTCTCCACACCGCCTGGCTCTTTGATGCTAAATGCTCCAGCTGCCCCCCCCCCCCCCATGAAAGGTGATAAATCATAAACCTGAGACAGAGAAAGCGGGCGAGACTGGACTCGGGCTGAACGCTGCGTCCTGATTATTCCCATGTGGGACGGAATGAACCCGAGCCGGAGAGACGAGCGTCCACGGACGTCCACGTGGACGCTCGTCCAACGTGAAGCGTCTCGTTCTTACCTTCCTCCTGTCACTCGTACAATAAAAGTGTTTGATATTTAGCCTTTTCACCCCGGCCCAATCCTCGGAGCTCCTCGGCCTGCACGGATCTGCTTTAGCCATTATGCCCGTCCAGCGAGTGTGAAAACACCCCCAATGAAAGCACTCACCCAAAGCCTGAGCGTCCACGACGGAGCCGAGTCCCAGCAGCAGAACCAGGGCCATCCAGACAGCCATGTCGTGCGTCCAGCTGGTTCCGGATCGGTTCCCGGAGGTTCTCTACGTCTGCTCCGGCTGCGAGCGGCGAGTCTGAGCCTCCTTTCAGGATCAGGGGTCAGGATCAGGGGTGAGAGAAGAATGTCATGGTGAGCTGAGCCGGAGTTGCTTTTGTGCGTGAACAGAAGGAGGAGCATGAGGAGCAGAACCCATCACGCCTGACACCACCGTCTGGATCCTGACCCGGTTCTGGAGCCCGTGTTTGGCAGCTGAACTTCTTCATCTCAAATTGCACCCAGAAAAGACTAATTTCATGCTTGGGGTAAAAAATAAAAATGCGTTACCAGTCTAACACGAAGATCATTTCCTTTTTCTTCCAGGGATCAGATGTGACCCCCCCCCCCCCCCCCTCCTCGTGCTAACCGGCGGCGGAGCGTCAGACAGGCTGCTGGCGAGGTCGACAGGATGTCTGGCAGCACCTCCCGCCACATTTGGCAGCGATCAGGAGGCGAAGGTTTAACGATGTTTGTTTTGCATCTTCATTTCAGGCTGGACCTCGTTCCACGGCGGAACCGCCGCTAATTCAACAACAAGCGAGATTCTGTGGGTGCGAGACGATGTTCCCACTTTAAAGGATAAACACAGGTCTCCATGGCAACAAGCAGCAGCACATGAGTCATAGTTTCCATGTGTTTACCACAGGTACCGGACTCCGGGCTCCGAGTGCTCTGATCTGGACCCCGTCCAGGTCCCAACGGGGGGCCACAGTTTTAGGTTTTATGCGCCCTCCTCATTTGTTTTCAGAATGATTCAATATCTGGATCACACCGGGTCCCACAGACCTCCACGCAGCTGCGGTTCTGAGCTCAATGGACCACATCAGTCCACCAGAGGACGCGGTCGATGAGGTCAGACGGGCCCGGAGATAAAACCTGAGCCCAGATGTCTCTGACGACATCGCCGGGCTATTTGTGATACCATGACCC
This sequence comes from Brachionichthys hirsutus, assembly GCF_040956055.1. Taxonomy (NCBI): domain Eukaryota; kingdom Metazoa; phylum Chordata; class Actinopteri; order Lophiiformes; family Brachionichthyidae; genus Brachionichthys; species Brachionichthys hirsutus. Next base: position 1,357,240 of record NC_090915.1, on the reverse strand, counting down.
GATGGGTCGCGAGGGTTCCTAAGATTACCGGGTCGCTCCGGCTGTAACCACGACAAAGACAGGAACTGGACTGATGATCAGAACACATCGGGTCAGATCAGGAAGACTTGGTGGGGCCTTTAAAAGATGCGTCTTCAAACCTGAGAGAAGAAGAAGGTTCTATTAAAAGCATTTACTCTAAACTGATGTCCACTCACCATGGCGTCCAGCATGTCTTCTGTTCGTCTTTCTTCTCGGTGCCAGAACCGACGGTGGATTTAACTCCAGAACCTGGCTTAGTGTGACGTTTTCTGGCAGAACTGTAGAAGATTTATGGATGTTGAAAGTCTGAGAAAAACGTTTCTGTGCCAAAGAAAAGAGCACGAAAGTCAGAAATGAGTCCGACCACATGAAGGCTCCACTTCACACGACCTCCATCAGAACCGAGTCGCCGAGGACGGGACGCAGCCGGTGGTGTCTGCCGGTCCACGAGCTGTCTTACCTGATGGAGTTCTGAAACAGTCAGAGGGGTCCGATCCAACACCCCGCAGCATCTGTCGCAGCCCCTGCCCCGTCTGCTTGAGGCTAACTCGCTCCAAGCCACAAATGACAGCATTAAACTGGCTGCGTTTTCAGCTCTGGACGGGTTCTAACTCTGAAGAGGCGGATCCACGTCCACGTCTGCAGCCAACCTGGCAGCATCGCGGTGGCTGAAGCCTGTCGAGTCCCTGGAAGCGGCTAATGCGCCTGGAGGGCATGGAACCAACTCGGAACCAAATGTCAGGCACTCAGAATGGATCAGAAATGCTCATTTGGAGTAGGAACTCTTTAGGAAAGACTGTAGCGTCTGGGGCCGCTATAGGGGCCTCTGCAGAGGCCTCTGTAGAGGCCCCTATAGCGGCCCCACAGAGGTCCCTGTAGCGTCCCCCATAGCGTCCCCTATAGCTGCCCCCGTAGAGGTCCCTGTAGCGTCCCCTATAGCGGCCCCTGTAGAGGTCCCTGTAGCGTCCCTATAGCTGCCCCCGTAGAGGTCCCACGTAGCGTCCCCTATAGCTGCCCCCATAAAGGTTCCTGTAGCGTCCCCTATAGCTGCCACCATAGAGGTCCCCTATAGCTGCCCCAGAGGTCCCTGTAGCGTCCCCTATAGCTGCCCCCATAGAGGTCCCTGTAGCGTCCCTATAGCGGCCCCCGTAGAGGTCCCTGTAGCGTCCCCTATAGCTGCCCCCATAGAGGTCCCTGTAGCGTCCCCTATAGCTGCCCCATAGAGGTCCCTGTAGCGTCCCCTATAGCTGCCCCCGTAGAGGTCCCTGTAGCGTCCCCCTATAGCAGCCCCCGTAGAGGTCCCTGTAGCGTCCCTATAGCGGCCCCCTAGAGGTCCCTGTAGCGTCCCCTATAGCGGCCCCCATAGAGGTCCCTGTAGCGTCCCCTATAGCGGCCCCCGTAGAGGTCCCTGTAGCGGCCCCTATAGCGGCCCCGTAGAGGTCCCTGTAGCGTCCCCTATAGCTGCCCCCGTAGAGGTCCCACGTAGCGTCCCATATAGCTGCCCCCATAGAGGTCCCTGTAGCGTCCCCTATAGCTGCCCCCATAGAGGTCGTCCCCTATAGCTGCCCCATAGAGGTCCCTGTAGCGTCCCCTATAGCTGCCCCCATAGAGGTCCCTGTAGCGTCCCCTATAGCTGCCCCCATAGAGGTCCCTGTAGCGTCCCCTATAGCGGCCCCCATAGAGGTCCCTGTAGCGTCCCCTATAGCGGCCTAGCAGGCAGACATCCAGGGTGACGACAACACACACAGCGTCATCCCAGCCGGACCAGCGCTGCCCTGTTCCAGGAGCTCTCATCAATCCTTCACAGTTCTGGCAATCCGAGACCGGGCCTGTCTGGGCCAGGGTTCAGACACACTCAGGTTACAGAAAATTCACCCCGTATGAAAGTGGATCTTCTGAACCCACGTTGCTGGGTAGTAAGCGTGTCTCTGGTCACCCGTCTGATCCGGTTCTGTAGAATTAAGAGCTACCATTCCTCATCATCAGCGGGTCTTGAGTGGAAAGTGGGCCCACATGTGGCTTTGGAGAGCCCACTTGAGACGGAGTGACCTTGTGTGAGTGTTCAGGCCAAATCGACACAAACTCCATTTCCTGAGTTTGGCAACACGGCGGCGGGACAATAATGTTTTTCCCAGAGAGACGGACGGACAAACTGACGCGCCATCCAGGAAATGAATGTCGCTCTGTCCTCCAACGCCAGCAGCGTCAGGAGACGTCAGGGATTCAGATTGATCTACGGGCACACCCACGACCCAAAGCCAAGCCAATCGGAAACGGTCTGCTCTCACGTCAGCCTGAGGAGGAGACAGAACCAGCAGGAGGCCATGTGAGGAGAGCCCGAGAGCCCGATTCTCCCACAGGAACAACCCTCATTTCATTCACAATTTACAATCAGACAGGAAGTTGATGTGTTCAGTGGTGTGCGTGGTTGTGTGTGGTTGTGCGTGGCGTTGTGCGCCATCACATGGTGACTTCTGAGCATCACAGACGTCCTGATGTGACTTTAAGCAACGAGAGACTGAATGCAGGGCGGACGGCGCTCTGGAAATGTTCTATCGTGTGTTTCTGCACACACACAGCATGAATGAATGGATGCTCGGGTTCAGGCTGGGCAGAGCTAACTCATGCTAACTCATGCTAACTCATGCTGACAGCATGCTCGCTTATGTAAGATCTTATTTCTGTCACAGATTAGCCATTCACTCCATCCCTCCCTCCCCTCCTCCCCCATCATGCTCCCTCCATCCCTCCCTCCCCTCCTCCCCCATCATGCTCCCTCCATCCCTCCGTGACACAAACACAACTCCTCATCGCCGTGTGAACGCGCTCGTCATGTGAGGAGGCGGGGTAGTTGAGTGTCTGGATGAACGAGCCCCCACCTGGTGGAGGAGCAACCAGAAAGCGCCTCCCGAGGCATTTTTATGTCAGAATGAAAACGTTCCTATTTCTGCGACTCCTCGTCGGATGAGGAGCGACCTCTGACCCTCCAAACGACAGCCAGGAACTCCTCCTTCTCTCCTGATCAGAAACGCAACACTCAAGCAACAATTCCAGATCCTGGAAGCTGTTTTCCGATCATTGCGGTTTTAGCGGCGTTGCCGTTGGTCTCCGCTCTGAGGCCTTTTGACTTTTAACTATTTTTAAAATTCTTCTGCTCTCCGCTGGTGTCCTGCTTCACGTCACGCAGCGGCCGGTCCGTCTCTGGAGCTTCTACAGCTACAACGCTAACCCTGGTCGTTATAACAGAGTCACACCACAACAGCAGGAGGAAGTCTCTGTGAAGTCAAGGTCCTCGCCGCCTCTTCGGATCCTCATTGATCGTCGCCCTTTCATTATCCTCCATCTGCTGAGAGTCTCTGACCAGCACAGACCCTGACCCTGAACGCACCATCAACCGAGGCGTTGCAGGTGCAGATCCAGCAAGCCGGACGTTTCCAAAGCCTTTGTTTCCTTTCATATCGGTCCAATGTGGATTAAAGGGGGGGGGGGGGCACATGTTAAAATCATCTCCAGCACTTCTTGGAACAGATGGACGGATCCGAACTCAAGCCATGAATACGGTTCTTTATGTTACGGGTCAGTAGCAGCGCTAACATTAGCGGGTCGGGACCGCTTGAGTCTCGACTGAAGTTAATGCTCATTTATCCAATTGTCTGTCCACTTCCTGTTCATCAACCAATCACAGGAGAACCAACCCGATTCTGCCCTGTCCTCAGCCAATCACATTCTGTTGGCAGTGACCTTGCCGTGACCTTCCTCCACCCCTTCACCTCCACTCCTCACCCAGAGGAGCCGGTTTCTTCATCCCGTCTTCATCGTAATCCTTCTGATTAGCATGCTAGCATGCTCACGTTAGCATCTCACCAGAACCCGTTTCACTAACACTGATGTTGGGGTTGGGTTAGGTGTCACAGCTGGAGGTCGCGGGCCGGAGCTCTTACCTTTAGAGGTACGTTGAGGTTGTCCCACTGTCCCTCATTGACAGCTCACTGTCCACCTCCATTTCTATTTTAACTGGCATGTTTTTTGTTCTAGAATATGTTTTTATTTGATTCTGAACTGTGGATGTGCTCTTTCCGTGAAATTGTATTTAAAATCCAACCAAGTAATGTTTCACAGAAACTTAATGTAAAACTCAAACATCTGAGAGATGTAAAAGCCAGATCCACTGGGGGGGGTGGGACACGATTAGTGATCGGAGCTGATAGAACGGGACGAGGCGTCTCAGCCCCGGAGGCGTTTCGGTGTAGCTTCGTCTCAGGGTAGAGCGTCCAACGCAGAGACGACGGGGTCGGAAATAGAAACAAAAGAATGATCAATTAGTTCTCGTCATCGAGCCTGAAAAACAAAGAACACGAGAGCGTTGTGTTTTAATGTGATGCATATTGATGGGGGGGGCGTGGCCGGTTTAACCTTCGTTGGATGTGGACCTCCACGCCCCATCGTCCATGTGTCTCCATTATCCTCCTGGTCACGCTGCTCCTCCTCACATGGGAGCTATCTGTGGAATAATTCTACTTGTCTGTTCCAATCTTCTCCTCCCTCCTCCCTCCTCCTCCCCTTTCTCCCCCGCGCTCTCACTGTCCCATCACCCCCCTGAACCTACCCGTGCCCCTCATTTCTACCCCCCACCGACTGCTCCTGCCCTCCTCGTCCCTTTGGTTCCGCCCCCTGCATCGCTCTGCTCCCTTCTCTCCTCCTCCTTTCGCCGTCTCCCTCTTTCCCCTCCGCATCTGTACATACTCTGCTTTTTAATTCGACTGACTCACTAGCTCCGCCTCCCTCCCGTCCTCCCTCCTCTTACGAGAATACATGGGCGTGCTTGGCGACACCGAGAGGGGGTCATGATGCTGAGCTGCAGAGAGAAAGGGGGGAGCGAGGTAAACGGAACAAGGCAGGGAGGACTGAGAGGAGCGTCTGAGAAGATAACTGCCCGTTTGCTCACTCCTGCCTTCTTGCTCCCCCTCCTGTCCATTCACCTCCACAAACACTCCGACAGCGAGGTAGCCACAGCGGAGCGCCGAGTGGAGCGCCGAGCCGCGGGACGGATGCAAAGGTTCCCACGTGAAGGCATGAATCCACGCAAGAAGAGGAGGGTGAGATAGAGGAAGACACAACCAGAGAGGGGAGGAGGAGAGGACGAGGGAGACGAGAGGGGAGCAGATGGAAGGAGGAAACAGTGTGAAGCTCAGAGAGCGGCAGTGACAGAAAGGAGGGAATAAAAGCTCACCGACACTGGAGGGATGGAAGAATGGGCTGAGGAGACGCAAAGAAGAGGAGCGAGCGAGACAGAGACAACACAGGGACGCAGGAGGAGGGAGACGTGGTACGTGTGACTCAGCTCTGTGTCCTGATGGAAGAGAGGAGCAGCACCTCCTCATCAGTCCTCCCCAACATCACCGGAGAGATAATGAAGTGAGAGACCAGCGAGCGGCGGCTTCACTTCCTGTTTCTTTGTCTCTTTTCACTTCCTGATAAATGATAAAGTCCAACGGGAGGCAGTGTGTGTGTGTGTGTGTGTGTGTGTGTGTGCACGGATGTATTTGACTTGTTTGCCAAGGTGTGTGTTGGGACGCCGGGGTGTGGGACCGGACTGGACGGCTCGCCGCAGCTGTGCAGATTCCAGCAGCGCGCTTTCATCGCATATTTGTCATGAGCAGGAGTGTGTGTGTGTGTGTGGGGGGGGGGGGGGTACGCAGAAAGTTTGAGGAGGCGGAGGCGGCACAGAGCGAGGGAATACCATTTGCATGGACGTGCGTGTGCGTGTGTGTGTGAGTGTGTGTGTGTGAGTGTGTGTGTGAGTGTGTGTGTGAGTGTGTGTGTGTGAGTGTGAGTGTGAGTGTGTGTGTGTGTGCGTGTGTGTGTGAGTGTGTGTGTGTGAGTGTGTGTGTGAGTGTGTGTGTGTGAGTGTGAGTGTGTGTGTGTGAGTGTGTGTGTGTGTGTGTGTATGTGTGTGTGTGTGTGCGTGTGTGTTTATGTGCGTGTGTATGTGTGTGTGCGTGTGTGTGTGTGTGTGTTTATGTGTGTGTGTATGTGTGTGTGTGTGTGTTTATGTGTGTGTTTATGTGTGTGTTTATGTGTGTGTGAATGTGTGTGTGTGTGTATGTGTGTGTGTGTGTGCGTGTGTGTTTATGTGTGTGTGTATGTGTGTGTGTGTGTGTGTTTATGTGTGTGTTTATGTGTGTGTGTATGTGTGTGTGTGTGCGTGTGTGTTTATGTGTGTGTGTGTGTGTGTGTGTGCGTGTGTGTTTATGTGTGTGTGTATGTGTGTGTGTGTGTGTGTTTATGTGTGTGTGTGTGTGTTTATGTGTGTGTGTGTGTATGTGTGTGTGTGTGTGCGTGTGTGTGTGTGCGTGTGTGTTTATGTGTGTGTGTGTGAATGTGTGTGTGTGTGTGTGTTTATGTGTGTGTGTGTGTATGTGTGTGTGTGTGTGTTTATGTGTGTGTGTGTGAATGTGTGTGTGTGTGTTTGTGTGTGTGTGTGTGTTTATGTGTGTGTGTGTGAATGTGTGTGTGTGTGAATGTGTGTGTGTGTGTGTGTTTATGTGTGTGTGTGTGTGTGTGTGTGTGTTTATGTGTGTGTGTGTGTATGTGTGTGTGTGTGTGCGTGTGTGTGTGAATGTGTGTGTGTGTGTGTGTGTGTGTTTATGTGTGTGTGTGTGTGCGTGTGTGTGTGTGCGTGTGTGTTTATGTGTGTGTGTGTGAATGTGTGTGTGTGTGAATGTGTGTGTGTGTGTTTATGTGTGTGTGTGTGTGTGTGTGTGTGTTTATGTGTGTGTGTGTGTATGTGTGTGTGTGTGTGCGTGTGTGTTTATGTGTGTGTGTGTGAATGTGTGTGTGTGTGTGTGTGTGTGTGCGTGCCACTCTGCCTGTACGAGCTTTTAATCAATGTGTGTATTTATAAACGTGCTTCAGCCGGTTCAGGACTTTATCCCGTTTCCTTTGTGTTGTCGCCACGCATGGAATTGAGCGTGCATGCATCTTAGCAAACACACGTGCACATCTGCACACACACACACACGTGCTGTGTGAAGTAATGCTGTGCTGTTAATCCCGCCTCCCTCTGCTCCACACAGCATGATGTCATCAGCGTGTCTGTGAGGGGCCTCCGGTCCGCCGGTCCTCCTTTAGACATTAAATCCGCCTTCTGTTGTCCGTCTTTTGCTTTCTGAGAATCCGTCCCCCAGCTCGCCCGTCCTCAACGGGCTGAGGCCGGCTTGGCTTCGGACAGGGACGTTGCAGCACGGAAGCCCGGTACAAACAAACCGGCATGAAATGTCCTGACCGTTCCCAAAGAGAACCCCGGCCTCATCCCTGAACTCTTTAAACCTTCAAGAACCGACTTTCCGCCGGTGAAATTACTTCCTAATTGATCTGGTTCTTTAGAAGCTTAAAGCTTCACCAGCTCGTCGCTAACTGTCACTGGAACTGCAAACCCAAACTACAATCCAGCACCTTCAGCGTGGAGCGACGAGCTCATCGAGATGATGGTGACGGGATAGTTTGCTGCTTTATAATACTTGTAGGTATGAGTGCGTTGCCATGACGCCCACATTGACAAACAAACAAACAAACATTTACAAGCGCCTGAGGGGTGCCGTGGCCGCGTCGCCTCGGTATATAATGGATCTCCTCATTTAATTTGTGTTTGTTTGTGAAGCTTGATTTGCTGTTGATCATGATCAGGATAAATATTTCATCAGTCAGAGGCGGCCGATGCAGCAAAGCCGTTTCCAGGTCGGCACGTGGAACTGATCCCAGAGCAGTGAGGACACCCCCTCCACGTTATTGTGCTGCCTGCTAGTGCATGCATGCGGATAAATCTCTTGTCCTTTATGGGCTCACGTCTTTTTATGTGCCGGTTGGTGCCGGCGCCGCTTTAAGAAACGTCTCTTTGGACGTGCACTTTGTGCGTTTGGCGAGCTAGCTGAGCTGTGAATGCCTCTGACACAACGCAGGTATACCTCGCACCCTTCCTTTGGCTCAAAGGCCAATAACTGATCATATAGCTGTGCTTCGTTCCTCTCCAGTTCCTCCTTAAATGCACTGACATGCCGATGCTCCCGATTTACTACTTCACTGAACTCCAACTATGACATTTCCTCTGCTGCTTTGCACCCTGCCCCCCCCTTCCTCCATCTCCCTCCCCCTTGATTCAGATTCCTACGACTCTCTGCTTGTTATGTGTCTCATAGCATCGCTATATATAACCAAACATGTCTACCTCCTCTTCCTTTCTCTGCCTCCTCTTCATCTCAGTCCTGCCTGACAAATTTTAGCATGCCTCGACAATCCGATCTGACATGCCTTTACATAACAATCCAATCCCCGGCACCCCCCCCCCCCCCTCCTCAAAGGTGTGTTATTTGCACGCATTGTCAGCCTCCCTGGAAGGACCGGAATGTTGTTGCATTGTGAATGCATCAGATACGTTTCTCAGAGTCAGCAGGGCTTCGCAGAGGGAGCTCGGATGTGTAGCATCATAATCACATACGTGCACAGCCGTGAAATAAAGCACACACTGTGGATCGCACACAGAGGCTCTCTGCCCTCAGTAATACCTGCTGCAGGTAGGCAGCTTGCAATGAGGCTGCAGTAAACCGGAAATAATTCCACAAGGAATTATGACCCTCGACGGCGTTACGCTGTTGCACCCCTTCCTCCTCCTGCTCGGGGATTTATCTGCCAATAAAGCTCAACATGGAAATGTCACATGTGTGAAACAGCTGGCCTCAGCCCCCGGAGTGAGCCCATGCAGCATTCAGAGGCTGGATTCATTAAACTGTCAGCGTAAATTCGGACCGGCGCAGGTCTGCAGATCCAGCAGGATGTGGGACAGAAAAGTGACGACGGGAGGAGGAGGGAAAGATGATGCAAGGATTAGGGATGGAAAGAAGAGGAGAACGTCACCTATAAGGGTAACAACGGAAGTCATGTTGAGGATGTTAAAGAAAGAATACGAGCAGAGAGATGACATGAGAGCAGGGTGGATAAAGTCATGTTGTTTTCAAGGTGCCGCACAAATCGTCAGGTTAAGAAAGTAAAATGAGGAGGAAGTGGTTTGTTTCTAACCGGCTAATATTTCTGAGAGCAAAGGAGCTAACGGGAAACAAAGATCGTCCTCTTCAGAGCTGGGCAGGGAAAGAGAGGAAAACAGTGGACATAACTGAAAGTGGCAGTCCCTCTCCCTAAATAACCCGAGAGCGATGAAGGAGTCACTAATTACCCCTCCCACGGAAGGCAGGGGAACGGAGAATTAGCCGAGCCCTGTCGGCGCTAGAGGCGACCACGAGGAGATAAGGTGAACGACAGCATCACGCCGGGAAGTGGAAGTGATATATATTTATACGTATCAGGGCCGTGGAATCCGACTCGGTCGGATCCGAGCGAGGCAGACAGAATCAGAAAGGAGGTCACCAAGCCAGATCATCACGGACTGTAAAACACGGAGCAGAAGGACAATCTGGAAGACACTGGGAGTACGATAGGAGTCCACAGAACTGCTATTCTTAACGTGAGTGATAGATAAATACTTATAAAAGGTGGACGTCGGGTTCAAATGAGACTCCCAGCGAGGAGGCTCAGGCCCGTTGGTGAAGGGAGCTTAATTACAATCTCTTTTCACTTGACTTGATTGATATTCTTTCAGAGCTGAGAATCAACCTGGTGTTTTTTCTATGATCAGTTTCTCATGTTTTCTTCTTGATGTCTTTTCCCCTTCCATCATCTTGACCTCTGCTCTCATGCGTTCTTAAAATAGCCATCCGTCCTCATTATCTCGAGGTGTGTTGCATTGAACATGTAAACAGCCACAGCGTCTTACTCGTCTCCCTTCTGTCTTTATCTCTCTGCTCTCTTTAGAAGTTTGTCCTGCCTTCAACCGTGAGAGAATGAGTCACCGGCAGAAGAGCTGAGATCGTGATTCAATCGAATGGAAGAGAGAGAGACAAAAAGAAAAGTGAAACTGATAGGCCATTAAGCGGTGCGTCAAAGACCCATCCCATCGCCGGCCGTCCAATCTCCCGTTGGCCCGTGGGACAAAGCAGATGGAGAAGGAAGGGCTGCCAGGTGGAGAAGCCGATGTGATGGACGCAGAAAGGATGGACGGGCTGAATTCGCTTCCGTCCTGCTCGTTTGCCCGTAACCTCTCTGGCCTCCAGAGTTCATCCCTCTGGAAAATTAAAGATAAATAACAAACAACGAGCAAAAAGTGCTCAACTTCAAAAGACATGGAGATCCATGGACACTTCGAACGGCCCTTTTAGAGGATATTTAATGCTGCACATATATTTATTTTTGTACGATGGTAAAAGTACACTGTTTAGTACAGTGATCTATACTTCATTTTTACTTGTGTGCTTACTGCTACTACATCTTGAACTGTGAATACGATAATCCAACACTTCTAGAGGACTAATTTAGTCACCAAGGCTGGTTTGAAAGTGCTAGCAAGCAATCGGGAGCTCCTTCGGTCGTGTGGCATTGTGTTGGTGTAAAGTGCAGACGCACTACCACAACAACGCCAACCTGCCGGTAGAGCCTGTGGATGTTGGTGGGGCAAGAGGGGCAGGAGAAATGGTTAGCAAGGAGCCCAATCACTTGCTCACAGGCCAAACAAACAGCAAGAGCACCTTGGCAGACAAGTTGCCCGGAACAATGACCGTGCGCTCTGTGCTGCTCAATAGAGACTCCCCAGATATCGAGAGCCGCCTCAAGCGGCGCCGCAACCGTACTCACCAGGTCCGGTTCAAAGACCTAGAGGACGGCAGCAGCAGCAGCGGCAACAGCGGAACGGGAGAACACAACAGCCATCAGAGGCCTACCGCAGATTGCGACAGTCCACATCCTCTTCGCAAACACAACAGTAGGTCCCCCCACCCATGGATTGACAGGGATGGGCCACGGACTGGCGGTTTGCCTGGCCAAACATCTGTTGTGGGGGCTGTTCGTGGGGACATGGCAAGTACTATAGAGGTGGTGGCTGCTTTCTTAGCCAGGGCCCCTCCTCATCCACTGACACCGGGTCCAACACGCCGATGCTGGGCGCCGCCACAGACGAACTTCCTTACATTGCCAATGACACGTAGGACTAGTACAAGCACCAGCACAGCCATCCAAACCTCCCCATGCCTGAAAAAGCCCCAGTCCTTCGCTTCGACACACACATGTGGCCACAGCCTTGGGGACTCAGTGGGAGTGGATGGCGATGACGAACATGACTCTCAAGATGAGTACCTTACGCAAAACCACGTGTCCTTGCCCCGGAACAAGGATCCGAATGGTCCTCCTGGGACTGGGGACCAGACGTTAGTGGAACGGAGGCCAAAATCCTCCAGGACAGACATGAACTCAGCTGTCAGTGTTGTAAAAAGCTCAAAGCACAGCTGTCCCACTTCAGTACATCACAGCTCTGAGCCTTGTCACTGTTCCTCTGTATCCTGTCGAGATGGCCCTAAACGTCAGGGAAGTAGCACCCCCTCGATAGTCAGGAGGAGAAAGCGACTAAGTAGGACAATAAGTGATCCTGGGAAGGAAGTCCAGTACGGCAACACTTTCACGCAGACTGAAAGGCCCAGTTCACTCACACAACCCTCAAATACCAAACTGTGCACCACTCAAGTCCAGACTGACAGCCCGTCAACACCTCTAAAATCAAAGTATTGCACCGCCCAAAATCAAACCGAGCATCAGCGCCAGTCCTCACCTTCATGTGACAAACCAGGCACAACTGAAATTCACATAAAAACTTGTCCAACCCTACCTCCAAACAGCGAGCAATGCACCGGTCAAAGGCAAACAGACTCGCCCCCAAATGAACAACCTTGCATTACCCAGGTGCAAACTTGCAGCCCTTGCACTTCACCTCCTCTGAACGCATCATCAAGCTCAAAGCAGTCTGAGAGTCCTGCATCCCCCCCAGACACCAAAATAACTCATGTGCCTTACTGTGCTTCTCCCACACCTAAAAGTGCACCAACACTGACCCCTGAACACTGTCTGAAACCACCTTGCTCCTCTCCGGCCAAGCCAGCTAGCCCCACTCCATCACCACCCCAGGAGCTTCTGATTCCTTTTTCCACTTGCATACCCCCTGCAGTCCAAAACTCTATTCCCTATTATACCGTTGTGTCACCTCCAACAACCCCCAACACTGCTGCCTGTTCCACTCCTTCCTTGACTGAGCCACCTTGCCAAACCCAAAACTGTACCTCCCCTATCTCCAACTCAATGCCTGTGTCTTTTCCCACCCCTACACCAACCCAACCTCCCAGTGCACCTCCCGTTGAGCCCAGCATACACCCAACCACTGCTCCAAACGTGGCACACCAACCACCACACCATGCATCGAACACCACGGCTCCTGTGGATCCAACACCAGCGACATTTGCAACACAGACGACAATGACGTGCACCTCCATATCGTATTACTCGACTACACATCCAGCTGGTGCCCATGCCCCCCAACAGAATTCTGCTTCTACATCTTACGCCACCCTCATACGAACTGTTTCTCATTGCAACATCCCATGTCAAGCTCTGCAAAACAGCTCTGCTGCCACCACAGGGCTGACTCCCTACTCCCCCCCCATCCCACAAATGAAGTCTTGCACTTCTCCACCTTCACTTGGGAAAACATTTGTGTCCACGCTTCCAAATGCACAACCTTGTGCAACACCTACTAAAGCGGTTCCTGCTTATTCTTCCACGTTTCGAGCTGCTCCCCCATATACTCCCCCCTCTCAGGCCCCCCACAATGCTCAGGATAAGAGGGGCATTCGGCTCCCACCCCCACCTCCACCGCCTCCACCTTACACACCACGCAAAAAGGAAAGTGATCCACCAGGTCCTGCAATCCGAACACCCATGCTCAGGGCAGACAGCAATGCCGGCAGGAAAGATAAAGACACGGAGGAGAAAAAGGAAGATGTAAAATGTACAGACTCGCCCAAGAACTGTCAGGAAGCCAGCTCTATGAAGCAAAGAGCTCAAACTCCACCGGTTCCTACGATGAAGGCAGAGATGCAATCCTCCTCCTCATCCCCTGCCAAGGCCTATTTTAAATCCAGCTGTCTCAGCTCAGCCCAGGCTCAGCTCGGAGCGCTACACAAAATGTTCTGCTCTGGAGCAAAGACCAGGCCCAACACCCCCAACAGCCGACTCCATCCAAACCAGCAGGGCTGCTCTGGAGCCAGGCGCTGCTCTGCTCCAGGGGCGCATCCTGCAACGGGGCCCCTGACTGCTACCCAGGCTGACACCTTAAGACAGGTCCAGGAAATTCTGGGAGGGTTGATGTCTGGGGCCAGGTGTAAACTGGACCCTTCCAAGGTGACCGAAAGGCTCCTGGGTCCTGATGGACCCCTGCACGACATTCGCAGCCTGCAGAACCAGCTCCACAGCCTAGAAGGAGTCCTGGAGACCAGCCAGAACACCATCAAGGTCTTGTTGGATGTCATTCAAGACCTTGAGAAAAAGGAAGCCGAGCGAGACGGGTGAGGCTTTATTTCATTTTGGTGCGACGGCTTGCATTAGACCAAAAATGTAATGCAAGCACACTGACGCCAAATCTATTTTAATCACTAATGTTTAAGAGCGCAGCATGCCCTTTGTTGTAATACGTATCATATTACATTATCACTACTACGTTATCAACATCCAGCTGCTGACATTAGTTTCTCTGAAGGCTTTTTTTTGCATCTCATTAACCCCGGACTGACAGAAGGTCGAGACTCGACCGACCTTCATCGTTTCATTGTGGACATTTGCCAACAAAAACCAAGGTGCAATGCATTCACACAAAGACACGCAAGGTGCCTGGAGCAAAACCCAGTCCTGTCATCAGGATTTAATGCCTCAGGGACTCGTCACATGACCACGTAGAGTCGGACATCTTCCCTGAACGACCTTATCCCTGTGTGTGGTGCTAACCTTAACCCTAAAACTTCATAACCCCGAATCGTAAATCCAACCACAGCTCCGAGTTCAAAGGTGAAAATGTCGTGTTTATTTTAAGAATTCCACATTGTTGAGCAGAAGTCCAAGAGTCACAGTGTCCTCGGCACCAAATGTCCAAGGTGGTGTTCGGCGCTAGCATTAGCAATCGTGTGAAATGTTGCACAGCCCAAGGTCAAATTAGGGGTTTTTTTTGGAAGGGGTTCGTCGGAATTTAAATGTGGTGTCAAAGCCCTGAGTTGAAAATGTGAAAGCTGCAGGCTAATGGCGCTGCAGACGAGGGGCCAACAGGGGGTGATGAGGGGCCAACAGGGGCGGCTGCATTAAATAGTCCAGGGCCGACTTTAAAACTCAGTGTTCTTTTAATCCTTACAAAATTACAACCCAGAAATGTTAGGAGATGGTTTAAAAAAAATTAAATAAATGTAACTATTCATGAAGGAGGTGTGTCCCCCCCGAGTCGTCTGAAACTTGTTGGCACCAAATTCAGAATAAACAGAGATGTAAAAAATGAAATCAATGAATTAGATGAGGTGAAGCGTTACTTTTTTTCTCCTCAGCCGAGTGTACTGTATGTCAAATAAGATTAGCAAATTAACCCTTTCATTATGTTTCATTCACACAGTCAGAGTCTGGGTTGAAAAAAAACAAAGGAAGAAAGGCAGAGATGGACGGGGGGACAGGGGGGACGGGGACGGGGGGAGCAAACACCGGGACAATCTAAATCATGAGTGCCTGGTATTTCGGAGACCTGTAAAGTAAATGTCAGCGTGCGGCCTGAAGTACCTGCTGCTTTGTTCCCAGACAGTTACATTCTCAAGTGGAAATGATTTTCTCTCCACGCAGAAACAAATGAGGGGAAGACGTGACGATGCGATCATGGCTTTGTGCTGCTCTCTCCTGGAATGGAAATGGAGGACATGAGTGGGTTGTTGTAGGCAGATCATCCTTCAGAAGGGGAACGCACAACCCAGTGGTTGCAACATGCGACTATTACAGATGTTGTGTCGGACGACGTCCTCTATTTAGAGCCCATCCTGGCGTTGGAAGCTTAGTAAACACTTTGGACAGGACGGCGTGTGGACAGGACGGCGTGTGGACAGGACGCCGTGTGGACAGGATGCTGTGTGGACAGGACGCCGTGTGGACAGGACGGCGTGTGGACAGGACGTGAACCCTGGCTCCCGGTTTGTCTGAACCTCTGGGAGCGGTTCGGCTTGGCGGCAGCTCTTCCCTTCGTGTGTGCAGCAGATAGGAATCGACGTTGGGCTGTCGTGGGGCTGGTGTCCTCAGATTAGCCACGCCTCTTAGTGTAAACCCTTTACCATCCTCATCAGGCCTTTAATTAATCTGCTGCCCACATTATAAGCTTCTTAGTAATTTCTGCCTCCTCATCGTACCGAAGTAGTGCGAGACGCAGGGACGTATCTGGCGGATGGGAGGTGACGGACACGGACGGATGAGATTCCATGGGAAGCAGCAAGTGATATCTCAGCGGCGGCGCCGCTTTAGAAGCATCTGAACACGTGACTGCACGCCCGCCTGCACCATACAGCGACACGCCTTGCGTGTAAGACCCGAGCGATGCGTGCACACATGAGCATGACTTTACGCCCGGAGTCTCACCGTGACTCACGGTTTACGTAACGGGCCGCGCCTGCTGGAGGGGGGACCGGTCATTAAAGAATGATCATGGGTAACTTCAGAGGATGATGGTGTAGGGATGGAAATGAACAAATCAAAGACCTTCACACACACACACACACACACACACACACACGCCACTCCTTTCCCCCTGATGCGTCATCTCTGCTTCTCAACAGAAGACATTCCTACAGGACCGGACAGGACATTGAGAACTGTGGGACCTGCAGGGACTGCGCCTGCATCATCTACAGGTATGAGGGTGGACACGCCCCCCTCCCTGCATGTCCTGCTTGTATTGTGTGTCTCGGGGCGGCTGCGTGCATCGGGCTGCCATTTTGACTCGCATCAGTCTTGGGTTGAGTTTTACGGCCCGGTAGGACCGGGGTTCTGCTCTGCGTGGCGGCGCAGCCGGATCCAGCTCAGGTGATCAAGCACGGCTGCAGGTTATAACATCATTATAAAAGATTTATTAAGACTCATCACACACACACACACATACACACAGTCTCAAGCGCTGCCCCTCCGATTTAATGAGGTGAACAACACGGACTTAAGTCGAGCACCCGTGTGCCCACGTGGATTCCTCCCTCCTCCTCATCTCTCGTCGACACACACACACACACACACACACACACACAAGCAGAGTTACTGCGTTAATCAATCCGCTCCGAGATGTGAATTGAAATCAACCAATCAACAGACAGGATTTCACACTTTACAGGAGAGTGAAGAGCGGTGAAAAGGGAGACTCTGGCTCGCTATGAAATTGAATTCCCTCTCTCAGTTGTAAATGTCAGAATTGCACTTTTAAAAAATAAGGCTTATTAGTCGGTCTGGCAGCGATGGAACGGGAGTGGAATGACATTCCTTTGAATGATTAAAAGTCGGTCGTGTGGGGTGCGTCTCTGAGCGTATCGTGATGCTCATTGTCGTATGTATTTATGACGTACATCCTGTTTACACAGTCACGCAGGAACTGATTGGTCACGCAGCATGCCGTTATATCCCATTATAACACAACACTGTGTTTAATCGTTGGTCAAAGTTGTGACTTGATCTAACACGGCTCCCGTCCGCCACGCAGGGCGGCTTCAGGAAGTCAAGATGCGTCCCAGCAGAGCTGATGATGACACGTTAATGCAAACACCTTAGAGGGGTCGTAATCCTCGCGTTATGTAACGTAACCCTAGCAACAGGCCCGGATTCATCATCAGTCTTCTTAATTGCGGATTGGAGATGTGAAATGTGGCGTGTTTACACCCGAGACGGATCGCTGTGCGATTTGATTTCACTCAGTCACCTCCTCACTCATCTATTTATTGTTTGGTGGCGCTAATGAGGCGTTTCCTGTCGCTACAGCACATCCTCCAGATTAGCAAACAAACGCTGTCATTGCATGTTGACTTCCTGTAACCCGCAATGATCCAATCAAACCAGCATCTTCATTTATTTAATTTTATTTATAGTTTGCACGCAACCGGCGTCAATGGGGAGACAAAGAAGATGGTTGGGGGGGGGGGGGGGAAGAAGAAAGGCGGCTGAGGAAAAGAGAGTAGAAAGATCTGAGATGTACAAATGGAAGAAGAGAGAATGCGAGCAGAGGGAGACGAAAGCTACAAAGAAGACGAGTCATTCAGAAACAAAATACAGATGAGAACATTCCAGCGGTGAGGGCCCGAAGCAGCGCCGGGCCCCCGGAGCGAGGGGACAGGAGCGTTCTGGTACTCACCGGGTCAGATGTTACGCTTAATCCTACGCCGCTCTCCACTTCTTGATGGCCAGATGACGGCTTATCGCTCAATCAACCCGTCAGGCCGGCACGCTGCTTTCATGTGCAGAGAGGATTTTCTCGCTTTGAAAGGGAAGGAGGTTTTCTTTTCTTTGAGGCTCAAGTTGAGCGGAATTTAAAAGGAGAATTTGGCAGCGAGAGAAAAGGGTAGCGGAAGAGAGGAAAAAATATAAAGCCTACGAAAGGAGTGAGTGATGGAAAAGCCATAAAATCAAACGGGCGAGATTCCATCAATTAAAAAGCCTCTTGAAAACGTCTCAGCGCTGAAGAAAAGCACAATTCAGCATCAATCAGGGTGAAAAGCTCAGATTTAGTTTTCTGCTCGAAACATTTAACCCGACTGGAACATGTCATCCCACAGCTGCATTTTAAAGCTGCCGAAAACAATATTTTATTCACCGACAATAAATGAAATGATTATGTTTAACGTCTGTTTCTGCAGCCAATTTAAAATCCTTCCCGCTGCATTCCTCTCCGTGTCTTACCTGGTTCGGTAAGAAGCTACAGAAACATTTAATAAATGACCTTGACGAAGACAACAACTCCCATGATGCCGAGCGCCCTGCATCTCCTGCGTCGGCACTATTGCGGGAGCGCTAGCTCACGCTAACACGGCCTTGGAGACCCCATCCTGCCGTTAAAAACGTTGACGATACTTGAGTACCTGTCGGATGAGCTACACCCAACCGGGTGATTGTGCACCGCCTGTCGGATGAGCTACACCCGACTGGAGTGTGTGTTGGTGGAGCATGGGACGGAGATTCGGGTTGACTTCTCATGCATCTTAATATCCCGAGCGTTCTCCTCTCACCACATTAAACAACTCCACGGTGCGGTGAAATATTCACCCGCGTTAAAAATGAATCCCTCGGCTTTAAAAGATTTTAAATAGTAATAATGGCGTTGGTGCAGCCGGGCGGAGGGGGTCCGTCTCCCTGATGGTTCACCCGACGGAGGTTCGGTAAGAACAAGGCTTCGTCCTCCGCTCAAGGTCGCGTTCAGACCTGTGGGCTGCGGCGCTTCAAGGCCTCATTCACGCCTTTCCTGCCCTCCATGACGTCTCCAGAGTTTCCTTTCACAGCTTTTGATTCACTTTCTCGTGTGGCCCAGGAGGACATCGCGGCCCAATTCAGACGTCCTCCAACCGGTGCCGGAGCAGCCGACAGCCTCTCATTGTGCCGGTTTTATTCAGAGGAATATGGAACGCTGCAGACTTCAGAAAGAGGCGCCTTTTCCAGGAGATTGCTTGTGTCACCACCCCCCCCCCCTCCACTTTCTGCACTCTGAATATAAATACATTTCACACCTGAAAGGGGATGAGAAGTGGTGCAAAGTTGCAGCAGCGTCAGACGGACGGTGAGCCGGAAAGCTTGTCCAGCTTCCGTGGCCAAATCGTCCAGAAGCCGTTTCTGCCCAGAAGCCTGTCCAGAGTAAATCTGTGCCTCCGTGCGCTCGCATTTAGCCGAGCCCCTCTGAAGCACGGCGACGTGCGAACAAATTATAGATGAACTTCTCATGTTCACGGTCACGGGGATATTTCTAAACCTGTAGCCAGCCTCCAGCCATTCATTAAATATTAACAATCCTCTGCCAGCATGATAACGGGGACGGAAAAGACGGCGCCGAATAGAACATCAAATTAATACCCAGGAACACGAGGTGAAGAGACTGGAGGACAGGGATGGACCTTTGTGTTGGACAGAAGGACGCGTCTCTTTCCCTGCCATCCTGTGTGAAAACACATGATGTGGCGTAATTGCTGCCCGGGCAATGTTCAAGAGATGGAAGTGCAGGATGAGTCACCGGGAGGATGGGAGGATGGGAGGATGGCGGGCACTCAAAGGGCGGACGACAAAACAGAAATGTCTCTATGGGTCAATATTTAGAAAGGAAACATGTTTGATCAGAACTGCATCTGAACTGGTCCGTCTACATCAGGGGTCGGTGACCTTTACCAGGACGCGGGGCCACCTTACAATAAACTCCTAGAAACGGGAGACAGAAACAACGGAGGGAGAGAAGCCGGCGTGTTTTCACTTTAACCGGATATGAGGATTCGCTCCTCAAAGATTGGTTCGATTCTTGACAATGACCTTTTGCTAACAACCCTGTCAGAGCTGTGCGTGCGTGTGTGTGTGTGTGTGTGTGTGTGTCTCTGTGTGTGTGTGTGTGTGTGTGTGTGTGTGTGTCTCTGTGTGTGTGTGTGTGTGTGTGTGTGTGTGTGTGTGTGTGTCTCTGTGTGTGTGTGTGTGTGTGTGTGTGTGTCTCTGTGTGTGTGCGTGTATGTGTGTGTGTGTGTGTCTCTGTGTGCGTGTGTGTGTGTGTGTGTGTCTGTGTGTGTGTGTGTGTGTGTGTGCGTGTATGTGTGTGTGTCTCTGTGTGCGTGTGTGTGTGTGTGTGTGTGTGTCTCTGTGTGTGTGTGTGTGTGTGTGTGTGTGTGTGTGTGTGTCTCTGTGTGTGTGCGTGTATGTGTGTGTGTGTGTGTCTCTGTGTGCGTGTGTGTGTGTGTGTGTGTGTCTCTGTGTGCGTGTGTATGTGTGTGTGTCTCTGTGTGCGTGTGTGTGTGTGTGTGTGTGTGTGTCTCTGTGTGCGTGTGTGTGTGTGTGTGTGTGTGTCTGTGTGTGTGTGTGTGTGTCTCTGTGTGTGTGTGTGTGTGTGTGTGTGTGTGTGTGTAAAGGGCACTAATCCGTCTTTACATCACGGTTGAAGCACGGAGCAACATGACTGTGGAGGAAACATGTCGGCGTCGCTCTCATTCATGTGGAAGCTCACAGAGGAGGCTCTCAGCCAGCGGGGGCACGAGGCTGCCACCGCAACACAACAACAACAACAACAACAACACGATCCATACAGCCTGTTCTTTTACACCGCTGACAATGCATGAAGTGCCTCGTGAAGTGTTTCCGTCTAAAGACCACCCCGCATCGTCCTCACTAAGGCGTGTCCATCCACTCGGGTTTGTTTGCGTGAACAAAGGACGAATATAGAGCCGGGTGTGAAACGGAGGAGACGAGAGAGAGAGAGAGAGAGAGAGAGAGAGAGTCCTTGTTCATGCCGTTTGGCAATAATCACAGGGATGATCTTGTGCCAGCAGCGAGTGCCAGATGGTGCCCATCAACGATGGCGTGTCTTTGAAACAGGGAGGAGGATCAAGAGTGGCATGTGGAACAGCCAAGCAGTGCCTAATGCGGGTGATGTCATGAATAATAACCACGCTAGAATCACCCCCACAGAGAAATGAGCCCCCCCGACTCATCAATAAATAGATATCACATTTATCCTGCTTACCGTTGACTCGCCTAAAGCAGCGCCTACGGGCGTCTCCTTATTGACGGTTATAAACTAATCACCTTATTAATAGCTTATAAATCATCTGTTTGTTGCACAGATAACATAACGTCCCACTTTAAACAGCCATGACATTATATTACATCATTGCGTTATATTACACTATATACATTGGTGCAGGGTTGGGGGGGGGGGGGGGGGCAGCTTGTTTGAACACTTTGCACAACTTCTCCCACAGCAGAGTGAACAAAGCGGGTCGGGTCCGAAGCCGGCACAGAACCGCTCTGATGGGCCGACAGCTGCTTTTATTCCTTCATCCCGTCTTCAATCAATCCTAACCCCCTTTACTCTTTATTTACAAAGCCGTTTGATGCAGAGGATTTTCTCTGATCTCAAACCTGCAGCGGTCGCGATCGGCTTTCGGTCGCCATTTTGTTTTTTTCATTAACGCACACGGGGAGAAGCACGAGCAAGGTGAATGCCTGCCCTTCTCTCACCGGGCGAGGCAAAGCGCTGGCCAGAGTAGCAGCGGTCGTCTACGTAATGGATATGAAAATATTTGGCATTCACGACCACGCGATGGAAGCCGACGCTACGCGGCCCGCCGCCGTAGCGCCGGAGCCAAACCGCGCTGGTCTACCTTGCACAGTTTCAATGAAACACATCCCTCAGCTCGAATGCACACGACTGCTTGTGATGTGCATTCAAGCTGTTAGCATTCTGTGATTAGCATAAATTAAATCACACAGTCAAACCCTTTGTGGTTAGCATAAATCACACAAGGACGCGTCAGCCATGTTTAGAGTCATCCTCTTCCCCCAGCGATGCAAACTGAACTAACCTCTGTTCTCTCATTAGTGGAATCCTCCTCAGTGACGTTTCCCGTTTCCTTCAGACCTCTGTGAAATACAGGATTAATGGCTTCAGATTCTTTCTGCTAAACAACAGCTCCTCTGATTCCTGATCATCTGCCAATCACAGCGAGCGTCAATAAAGTCAGGTCACCGACAACAAAACTTTATTGCACGCAAGCTGCCCGGGATCAATCCAGATGTATTTCATTAATTACTGGTGATCAATGGCGAACACACACTCCTGCCTGGACGTAGCGAGGCCGGCGCCGCGGCTAAATAAACACGTGATCATAAGCAGTAGAAACACAAATAAAGGTGGGGCTCTGTATCCGACGCTGTCACGCTGCTGGAGCGGATGAGCTGAACGAAGTGACGTCTGCTCGGATCGTTCGCCATCCTGCGCTAGGATGAACTGCGCGGCGTCTCGGATGCTATTTTTACAGTCTGCACACGTCTGTTTACGTCTCACTCCAAACCGCCGCCACCTGAATGTTGATGCCGGCGTATCCAAGACGGATCATCGGAACCAGACCACGGTTTTGGGATGTGTCAGAGCAATTGATGGGTGGAGGGGGCTGCAATACCTGACGGCACAGCCCAGGGGGGGGGGGGTTAGATCGGCGGGTGTGGCGCCGCGTCACGAATAAACAGCGCTACTCTATGGAGATGCTTGTGAGCGCTTGTGTTTCCTACTGAATGAAATGCTCTTTCTAAAACATCCTCGGCCTGTAGCAGACAGAAACGGCAGCGATCGATCGAGTTGATTGCCTCCGTGCTGCCATACGACGCTCAGAGAGGCCGACGCGGTGCCGAAATGACGATGAGCGCTGTATGAATCTTTTATGCTAACATTACATGAACTTCCTGGTTGAGGACATTGTTATCAGCATATTAATAGAACTACAAACAGGACGTAGTGGCAGTAACACGGATAATGTTTGATGTTTTTGTGCATTAGCTTAGCAGCGGGCCAGGAGTGTGAAGTGGTTGACTGGCGGTGGCGGTGGCGGATGAACATCAGTGTTCAAGGCCCTGCTGCTCCCAGCTCCTCGCTTCCTCTGCAGCACTCCTCTCTCCTGGCATCCGAGGGAGCATCCGAGGGAGTCCTCTTCATTTCCAGCATCTGTGCTGAGATGAGAAACACCAGCTAACTAGGCCACTGCATAATAAGCAGGAATAGCAGCGAAGTGAAAAGAAATACAAAATGAAAAAGTGGGGGGGGCTCACCCAACGTCTAACTGCTGACGAAAGTAAATCAGCAAGCAAATATTGTCTTCCTGCCTTTTATTGCAGATGCATCCGTTTCTTATTGCTTACCTTCACCTAGAGCTTCTGCAGAGGTGCAGAGTTCACGTCTCATTTCAGCAGCGAAGCCCCGGAGCGGCTGAAATGAGACTGACAATGCACCTTTGTTCTGTGTGTGTGTGTGTGTGTGTGTGTCGGCTGCAGTCTTAGGATCCCTGCAACATTTCTGTGATACTCAGCATTCCAGCACTTGATTCACTTTGTCGCTGCTCCTCTGTGACGCGTCGCTCAAAGGCTCCTCCTTCTTTTTAGTCTGTATTTATGCATTATTCTAATAAAGTGTCCGTCGTGGTGGAATCACCTGAAGCTGCAGCTCCTCCGTGCTTCATAGCTCCGGATTGATGAGCTCCTTTACGTACTTAATGTTATTATATAAGGAGCCAAAAGACTATAAAACTTGGTCTAATACTTAAAGGAACTGCAAATGGTGACGGCTGGTTGTGTGAATAAATAAAGGTCAAAGGTCAACAGTGTTGTGTTCACCGTTTATTAGCACAGGTTAAACTCACGTTAATGATATTCCCTCCTCTGTTTCCAGCGTGGAGCACGACTTTCGTCTGCAGGAAGGTCAGGTGGTACGGACCTGGAAGGTGGGCGACCCTCCTGAGGAGGCACCTCCGCCCGCCACGCCCCAGGAAGAAGACTCGCCCCCGACGGCGCCACCTCCCGCCGCCACCAAGAAGAACAGGAAAAAATGTTTCTGGTTCCTCTGAGGACGGAGCGAAGGATGATGCTCCGAAACAATATAACCGATAAACTACATCAAGAAATGAAGAAACAAGGATGGGATGAAGGCGGAGGAGGAGCTACAGAGGCGATGAAGGCGGAGGCGGAGCTACAGAGGCGGTGGTGACTGAGGCTGTAGCTGCTGATGCTAACAGTTAAAACGCTTCTTCCACACATCTCGTTTTGATTGTGGTGCAGCGTATACAGCGGCTGGAACGGGACAAAAGGCCATTTATTAAAGTTTATTTATTAAAGATGACTTAAACAGAGTTTATAGCAAAGAGAATGAAAGACAGAGGAAGGATTCATCTTCATTATTGGAATAA
>NC_090915.1:1288334-1328334 GCF_040956055.1 Brachionichthys hirsutus | reverse complement strand
CCTCAGCAGAGACGTCAGGTGAACACATGAGGCTTCACCTCAGCAGAGACGTCAGATGAACACATGAGGCTTCACCTCAGCAGAGACGTCAGATGAACACATGAGGCTTCACCTCCACAGAGACGTCAGATGAACACATGAGGCTTCACCTCAGCAGAGACGTCAGATGAACACATGAGGCTTCACCTCAGCAGAGACGTCAGATGAACACATGAGGCTTCACCTCCGCAGAGACGTCAGATGAACACATGAGGCTTCACCTCCACAGAGACGTCAGATGAACACATGAGGCTTCACCTCCACAGAGACGTCAGGTGAACACATGAGGCTTCACCTCAGCAGAGACGTCAGATGAACACATGAGGCTTCACCTCCGCAGAGACGTCAGATGAACACATGAGGCTTCACCTCCGCAGAGACGTCAGATGAACACATGAGGCTTCACCTCCACAGAGACGTCAGATGAACACATGAGGCTTCACCTCAGCAGAGACGTCAGATGAACACATGAGGCTTCACCTCCGCAGAGACGTCAGATGAACACATGAGGCTTCACCACAGCAGAGACGTCAGATGAACACATGAGGCTTCACCTCAGCAGAGACGTCAGATGAACACATGAGGCTTCACCTCCGCAGAGACGTCAGATGAACACATGAGGCTTCACCTCCGCAGAGACGTCAGATGAACACATGAGGCTTCACCTCATTCTCCAACAACTCGTGGTTTAGCATGACCCTCATTTACCTGCAATAGGGACGGTCCCTGGTGACATCATTATAAGAGCATCGCCGTGGCAACAGCAATTACTGTCCCTGGAGAACTGGATAAGGGGACATTATAGCACCCCCCTGGATGTTCAGGCCTGGAGCTCACTGTAAAATAACAGAGTCTCCGCCCCTCTGCCGATGCGCTGTGACACAAAACAAACGCACCACGATGCTGCTGTGGTTTCTTTTTGTTTGGATCTTTTTGTATTCTTCATGATGTTGACAAAAAAAAAGTGAATCCACCTCTTTGAACTCCGCCCCGTTGATCACATGATCGCTTGTTGTCACTGGTAACCATTAGTTGTTAAATACAGTCACCGGGTTTCCTCTGAAACACACAATCAACTGCTGCTACCCTGCTGGGTGTCGCATCACATCCTGTGGTGATCCTTAAACACGTTGTTTGTTCTGGGATTATTCCTGTAACCTACCGGATCGTTAAAGAGCCCCCCCGGCCCCCCCGGCCCCCCCGTGACATCGCTAGGCTGTGGCTGGATCTCACTTCAATAACAGCTCGTTTCTGTCTGTGCAGCGCCGCAACATTAAACATTTAAAATAACTTTATATAACCTTCTTATTACCATGAAGGATTTTATTTTTCTGATTGCTTCATATTGATCCAGTTAAAGCAGAGAATTGTTAAATGTGTGTGTGTGGGGGGGGGGGGGGGGGGGGGCTTTACAATGCAGAGACCGCCGTGGTGCCAAAGGATGTCTAATAAAAAGAGAATTAAAAAAAAGTCAATTGCCTCCTGGAATATTACCCCCTCCCACACACACACACACACACACACACACACACACACACACGAGAGAAATACTGTCCTCCAACAGCGACTGAGAAGCCCCCAGAGTTCCAACAAATATTACTACTAATATTACTACTAATAATAAGCCAGCCCTTCATCCGGTCTCCACCCAGACGGCACCGCAGCCTGTTGCTCCTCTCAACGCCTGAGATGGAGCCTTCTTCATCTCAGGCTTCATCTTCGACTCTCATCAGTCTCTCCTGATCGAAATGACTTTCCTTCAAATCCGAAAAGCAACCGTCGCAACCGGAGTGAAAGGCGCGCCGATGAAGTGCGAGTACGAGCTGCGTTTGTAGAACACAGACTCATGGGGGGTCTCTGGACCAGCAGGGACCCCAGATCCGATAAACCGGCAGCCTATCAGAACGACGCTGGTTTTCGTCCCAGTACCACGGAGACACGTTGGAGCATCGTGGCTCACGCCTCCAGCTGATCCCCGGCTCCCATATTGAGCTGTAATCTGATCGGCTCGGCTTCAGTGGCCGCTGATCCCTCCGTGTCGGCGGATCATCTGGTGCTTTACGTTCTGTGATGAGAACCCGGTTCTGCTCGTGAGACTCGGCAGTGATGGGGAACTTCTACGCGCTGTGGGTGGGAACCCTGCTCCACCTCTGCCACGCCTCGGTTTACACCAACGACTGGGCCGTCAGAATCAGAGCCGACCGCGAGTCCGTCGACAGGATAGCACACAAATATGGATTCACCAACATGGGTCAGGTAGGTGAGGTCCGGCCCGGAAGAGGGCACGTAATGCAGGATGGCCACACCTGTAGATGTTTGGCATTTACCTGTACTTTTACAGCAGCGGTAAAATATGCCTCGACGTGTATTTAGCCTAATTCTACATTGTTTGAGCCGTAGAGAAACCGGAACTAGAACCTTCGTTTCACAGAGAATCTGTCAGAACTCGCATTAAAATGAAATTCAAACAGACAGAAATGTTGTTCAAGCCTCCAGACAACAAAGTAAAGCAAATCAATAAATAATAAAGCGGATAAATAATAGAGAATGAGTTACAGAGGAAAAGCCCATAATGCTCCAACACCGGCTCCCTGGGGACGAAAACCCCGGGTCTGTCCCGGGTCCCTGTTTCATTGTGGATTTAATGAACAAGAAAGAACCTGCGGAGACGCTTCGCTTTAAACTGCAGAGGCCAGAAGCAGATTTCATAACAGAGAACAACCTGTTTACGTCACGGCTCTCGTGTTGCCTGGAAAAGTACCGCGGTGTCAGGTAGCCTGAACGAAAGACGGCGAGGCCGCTCCATAATTCAACTGCTCAGCGAGGTGACATGAAACATGCATGCTGATCCGGTGTCTCTTTCCCCAGATAGGAACGCTGAAAGGTTATTACAGCTTTCAGCACCAGGGGACGGCAAAGAGATCCGCGGCGTCCGGCGAAGGCGTGACCGTTAGCATCGCCAAGGAGGCCGAGGTAAAGTAAAAGGATACGAGGGGAACCGAAGACGCCTGCAGATACTTTAATCTTACATCATTAGCTTTCACACACTTTAACACGGCAAGAACAGAACGTGCAGGGCGGCGCCGAAACTTCACCGCGGCAGGTACACAGACCGTTCCAGGGTGGGGCTACATTAACCGTGCGCTCTGATACAATACGCAACAGGAAGCATCCGGTAGGGGGGGGCAACACAGTCACCGTGTCCGAAAGGTGAATGTGCCAAAGCTCCACCAGACAAACAAGCTCCGCCTACACCTGTACCCCGCATGTCCCTGTACAGGTGGAGTGGGTCCAACAGCAGGTGGTCTTTAAAAGATCAAAGAGGAGCCCCCGACTCGGTGACATCGACGCCGTTCACACTAAAGCAGGAAAGCTTCACGCCGCCGCTCCTCGGCCCGGACGCTCCCGGGCGCTGCTCCGGAACGCCACGGTGTGGGACAGCCTATGGTGCTTCGTGAGTCGGACGTTTTCCCTTCGCTGAACTCACTCGATTCTGACGGACGGACGGACGGACGGACAGCCACTAAACAGACCCCGATTTATTCCTGTTGAACGTCCTCTTTGCTCCGCAGCACTGCAGCGACGAGCCCAAACGCTGCCAGGCCGGGATGAACATCGCCGGCGCCTGGAGGAGGGGCTACACCGGGAAGGGTGTGGTGGTGTCTGTCCTGGATGACGGAATTCAGACAGAACATCCAGATCTGAAGCCAAATTATGTAAGTGCCCCGGGATGGGACGCTGTTCTCGGGATGGGGACATTAATCAGAAGCTGTTTGGCAGCGCGGAGCTGAGACAGCGGTCGCGGGCAAAGCTTCTGGGCCAAGAGTTCTGGACTGGCCATTAGACGTCTGATCCACTTAACGGTCCAGGGAACCGCTGAATAATGCTCTTTGTGCTTCGTCTGAGGAGACGGAGACCGATAGCTGCCGGTGTCCCACAACATTCAGAGCTGCTCCTTACTTCTAATCTGGTTTAGGATCCTGTCGCTAGCTATGATGTGAACGGACACGACCCGGACCCGGACCCTTCTCCCAATCATTCCAACAATATTTCCAACTAGTGAGTACTTCTTACTTCCTTTCCTCCTCGTGATGCTCAGGACATGCTAATCCCCAGTCAGAACTCGGTCTTCTCCTCATGCACACGCATCTCGCTCACGTTGGGACGCTCTCCTCCTCTCTTTCAAAGCCACGGGACTCAGTGTGCAGGAGTCGTTGCTGCAGCTGCAAGTAGCTCCCGCTGCACGGTCGGCGTCGCGTTCCAGGCAGGGCTGGGCGGTGAGTCCACGTCAGGCCGTGAAGACGGAATGCCCAAGGAGCTTCGGAGGTCAAAGGTGCCTACGTAGTGGATCCAACGCTTGTAATTGCTCTTCTGCCCCCCCCTTTGCTCGTAGGCATCCGTATGCTGGACGGGGACGTGACGGACATCGTTGAGGCCCAATCACTCAGCTTCAGACCGCAGTATATTGATATCTACTTGGCCAGCTGGGGGCCACGGGACGACGGCGCCACTCTGGAGGGACCCGGGACGCTGACTCGTCTCGCTTTGCACAGCGGCATCAAAACAGTGGGAGGAACAAATGAAGCTTGTGTTCACTTGGGCCAATCCTCCTTATGGAGGTGGAAACGCCGTCTGTTTATGCTCCCAGGGCCGGCGTGGGCGGGGCTCCGTTTTCGTTTGGGCATCGGGGAATGGAGGGCAGACAGGTGACCACTGTTCCTGCGATGGCTACAGCAGCAGCGTTTCCACCATTTCCATCAGCAGCGCCGCGCCGCACGGCGGCCAGGCGGACTACCTGGAGAGGTGCTCCTCGACGCTGGCGGCAGCGCTCACCGCTGGGGAGTCGCCGCAAATAGTGAGTTTAGTTGTGAGGCTATCGTCACTACGATTGTCCAACGCCTCACTGGAAAACTGAGGGAAGGCAAATCATCTAACATGAAGAATAGTGTTTATCCGAATAAATGGTCCTTTTTAATGTTTTAATCTCAATAAATAACGGGATAACATTCCTGACTTTGGTTGAACTTTCAGGAATGTCCCAGAGTTTGTTTTAGGAGTGAAAACCATCTGCTACAAGTCAGAAAATACACATTGGAGAAATGAGTTAGGAGTGGGGAGGGGGGGGGGGGGCAAAAACATCTGCTGCTGAGCGTGATGATCTGAGACAAGTGTCAATCAAGCAAAAAGCCGGGAAGGTTCTTCCTGCCACAGGGGAAGTCAAACACTCTGGAAGAGTCCTTCCATTATTCCAGCTCGCCCGCTGAGGCCTGCAGCACACGCCGGACAAATGACCTGCTTCCTGCTTTACTTCTGACAGCATGAATTATTGGTAGGGAGATTTCTGCGTGAGCATCCATCATCCCGGGGAGCTAAAGGGGTCTGGTGTCGTCGACAGGTGACGCTGGGTCCGAAGGGGAGCTGCAGCGTGGCTAAACCCCACACCTCCTTCTCCTCCTCCGTGGCTGCAGGCGTCATCGCTCTCATGCTGGAGGCCAAGTAAACAGCTTCCCACACGGCGCAGACCGCCCCCGTCAGCGGCGACGATCACTCGATGAAAAGATGTTTTTCTGCGTCTGACCTTCTCCAAGCCCGTTCCTGACCTGGAGGGACGTGCAGCACATTCTAGTCCGAACATCACAGGCTCGCCATCTCAGCGCTCCCGACTGGCGTGTTAATGGAGCGGGACACAAAGGTGGCTGTTCTCACCTGTCAGTAGCTGAGGAGTCTTTGGAGAATACAAATAATAGCATGAACCCCCCCCCCCCACACACACACACACACTCGTTACGATAGGTGACAGGCGTGTTTTGTTTTCTCGTTTCTTTTTTTGGGACTATCAAAGAGCGAAGGGACAGAATAATGAGACACAAAGCAGAACAGTAACAAACGCCTACGAAATCCCAGCAGAGTCTTTCAGAAGCAGAGCACCTTTATGCCCCAGCTGATGTGGTGTGTGTGTGCGTGTGTGTGTGTGCGTGCGTGCGTGCGTTAGTGAGCCATCTCTATGGCTTCGGCTTGCTGAATGCTGAGAGCGCGGTGCAGGAGGCCGAGCGTTGGAAACGAGTTCCCTCCCAGCATGCGTGTGCAGCGGGGGCCTCCACCCACCTGCGCAGGTATCGCACCAACTGCACGGCGAGAAACCGCTTTGAAGAAGGGCTTCCTTTGATTCCTCCTTTATCTGTTTCTGCCCCGCCCCTCATTGGCGATCCTTTTCTTCCTGGGCTCCTTGTCTCCTGCCTCCTCTCTGGTGCTCCTCCTTCTCTTGACAGAACCATCCATCCGGGCTCGACGCTGACGTCCGTGTTCCAGAGCGCAGGCTGCTCCGACAAGCACCTGCAGCACGTTGCTTACGTGGAGCATGTCGTCGTCCTTGTCACCATCGCTCACAGTCGCCGTGGCGACCTTTCCATTACACTCACATCACCTTCCGGCACAGTGTCGCAGCTGCTAGACAACAGGTAAGTAAGAATCACAACCTTCCCCTGTGGCTCACCACACGGTCTGCAGGTGCGTTCATATCCTAAGACTTTAGTTTAGACGACCGCTTAGCGCTAAATTCTGCAGTTTGGCATCTCGTGTCATTTGGGGGGAAATTGAGGATTTTGGCAACTGTCCCAGAAAATCACCGGGGATCAGGAAACTGGGACCTGGACCTGACTCGAGCAGAATTTGTAGCCAAGTTTCTGCAGATCTTTACGTTCAACGAACCACAAATTATAAAAAGAGGCACTTGAAATAAATAAACTAACAGTCAGGTGAAAGGTGTTCGTGTCTTTCAGCCCATAGTTTAGGTTTTAGGTCACGTTTCCTGTTCTTCCAGTCACAAAGGGTAAAAGGAATGCACTGTTCACTGCCAGCTCGGCAACAGCCTGCTGTTGTGTTCTAGGCCTCTTGATGATTCCACCGAGGGATTCCAGAACTGGGAATTCATGTCTACTCACTTCTGGGGGGAGAAGGCGGCGGGGAAATGGACTTTGAAAATCCAGGATACTCCCTCTCAGAGAGCGGGTGCTGAACGAGGTCGGCGCTTCCTCGCTGTAACTTCTCTGTGATGTGAACGCAGGCCTCCTGAGGAAGACCTCTCATCTTACTCCCTTTCTGTTTGCCTGCGGGGTCTCAGGGACGCTCCAGGGCGGGTCCCTGATGATTTATGGCACCGCACAGCGGCCGTATCCCACGCATCACAAGCAGGCCCGATCGGCCGAGACGCCACTGGATGGCGACGTCACCGAGGAGTTCAGCGGTGAGTCCCGGCGTTAAGCGTTCCCGTCTTACGGTTACGAGTCCAGCCTGCTGAAAGTAAACCAGACGCTTGCAGAGCATCTCTGCTGTCGCCGTGACGATGCTGTGACTTTTGCCCTTCCAGGATCATGCGACCCAGAATGCAGCGGCGACGGGTGCGACGGGCCCGGCCCGCAGCAGTGTGTCACGTGTTTGCACTTTTTTCTCAAGTTCAAGAACAACACAAGGTTAGCGTGATCTCACTCAAGGTTAGCGTGATCTCACTCAAGGATAGCGTGATCTCACTCAAGGTTAGCGTGATCTCACTCAAGGTTAGCGTGATCTCACTCACGGTTAGCGTGATCTCACTCACGGTTAGCGTGATCTCACTCACGGTTAGCGTGATCTCACTCACGGTTAGCGTGATCTCACTCAAGGTTAGCGTGATCTCACTCAAGGTTAGCGTGATCTCACTCAAGGTTAGCGTGATCTCACTCACGGGTAGCGTGATCTCACTCAAGGTTAGCGTGATCTCACTCACGGTTAGCGTGATCTCACTCAAGGTTAGCGTGATCTCACTCAAGATTAGCGTGATCTCACTCAAGATTAGCGTGATCTCACTCAAGGTTAGCGTGATCTCACTCAAGGTTAGCGTGATCTCACTCACGGTTAGCGTGATCCCACTCACGGTTAGCGTGATCTCACTCAAGGTTAGCGTGATCTCACTCAAGGTTAGCGTGATCTCACTCAAGGTTAGCGTGATCTCACTCACGGTTAGCGTGATCTCACTCACGGTTAGCGTGATCTCACTCACGGTTAGCGTGATCTCACTCACGGTTAGCGTGATCTCACTCACGGTTAGCGTGATCTCACTCAAGGTTAGCGTGATCTCACTCACGGTTAGCGTGATCTCACTCACGGTTAGCGTGATCTCACTCAAGGTTAGCGTGATCTCACTCACGGTTAGCGTGATCTCACTCAAGGTTAGCGTGATCTCACTCACGGTTAGCGTGATCTCACTCAAGGTTAGCGTGATCTCACTCAAGGTTAGCGTGATCTCACTCAAGGTTAGCGTGATCTCACTCACGGTTAGCGTGATCTCACTCAAGGTTAGCGTGATCTCACTCACGGTTAGCGTGATCCCACTCACGGTTAGCGTGATCTCACTCAAGGTTAGCGTGATCTCACTCACGGTTAGCGTGATCTCACTCAAGGTTAGCGTGATCTCACTCACGGTTAGCGTGATCTCACTCCGCAGCAGCGAATCACGCGACACACAAACAACCAGCTGTCGATTAGCCGTGTGTTTGTGTCGTGCTAAATTTGTGAGAAGCTAGAAGGTGGTACGGGGCTGTGGCTTCACATCACCTGGGTGAAAACCCCTCTCACCGGCGTCTCGTTGAGAGAGTCACAGCTCCTGCCCCCCCATGTGAAACAGGACGTGCGTATCAGAGTGTCCCCGGGGGTTCTGGGGCGACCGGCGGCGGTGCAAGAGGTGCTACTCCTCCTGTGAGAGCTGCACCGGGAGTCGTAGTGACCAGTGCGCCTCCTGCCAACCGGGCTATCACCTGACCGAGGGCACCCACACCTGTGCTGCCGTCTGTGGGGACGACCACTACCTGGACCACGGTCAGATCTACGCTGCTCTCCTCACACACTCCCGTCACCTGTCCTTTTTAATGCACGGTAATGTGCAGTCATTGCACCAGGACAGAGAGGACACCTGTGAGGGACGCTCATTGTTCGGAAGCTTCACATGAGCCTGCTAATGAAGAGTCAGCTGCTGTATCTGCAGCAGGGGGGGGGGGTTGATCGCTGTGATGTGTATTATGTGCGTTTCCTTTTCTATCCCCCCCACAGATGCAAATACGTGCAGAAGGTGCAGCGACAACTGCTTTAAGTGCACCTCCTACAGCTTCTGCACGGAATGCAAACCAGACACAAGGTGAGGCAAATTCACCGAAGACGGTCGAATGAACTGCTCGGTAAACGGCGCTCCTCCTCTCGCCCCTTCCACGAATACCGGTTCCCTCTGTACGCTCACGCCGCAGCGTCAAAACGACGAGAGAAGCAGCAACGTTTGAACTCAAACGCCGCGTTGCTAAAACGTTTCAGGAATACCGTCGTGGTTCACCGATACGGGCGGTATGCGCTCTGGAGACCGTCCAAGTGATTGGATGTGCATGTGTCACGGTGCCACATGCTATCGCCCTCTCCAGTCTGCAGGGGAACCGATGCCAGCAGAGCTGCACGGCTGGATTCTACCACGACGAGCAGGAAGGCACGTGCAAGCCCTGCCACGAGGCCTGCGCTACCTGTGCAGGTGAGGGCCCGTAAAGCCAGGCTGTTGCTCGCGGTCTTATAAGTCTTTGTTTCTCCCTCCTCGCGGCATCAGGTGCGGGCGCTGAAGCGTGCGACCGCTGTGCAGACGGCTTCCTGATGGAGGAGTGGAGGTGTGTGGCCGCCTGTAGTTCTGGCTTCTACCCCACCGAGCCCGGCCCAGAGATAGCCGACGGGCTATGTAGGAGGTGAGCTCGCCGGTGTGTGCTCAGCTGGGGGCGGTTTGTTTATCTGGCGGCGGCCTTTATTTGTCGTTGGGTGCCGGTCGGTTCTGTTTCTCTGATCACATGTGTTCAGTCTCACTGCGCCGCCCCTCAGGTGTGACGCCAGCTGCCTCACCTGTGTGGGGGCGAGCCGCGGGGACTGCAGCAGCTGTTCCAGTGGTCACAGCCTGAAGGAGGGAGTGTGTGTTGTTAACACCGAGTGCACGGAGGGTCAGTCAACCATCCTCTTCCTCGTTTCCGTGTTGATTCACTGCCGTTGGGATTATTATCATTCGTTTCCCTGAATAAATATCAGATACGCAGGACCAATGACGTTAAAGACTGTTCTGCAACCACGCATGCTTATATTCACGCATCACAATGAACACGGATATGTGGCGGTTTTGTTTTGCCTCCTATGCATGTCAGCGTCTCAGGCGTCATCTCTGCGTGTCCTTCAGGACAGTTCCAGGATGCGGAGGGGAAGTGCTACGAGTGTGATGCAACGTGTCTGAAGTGCACCGGCCCACAAAGAGAGGAATGCATCAGCTGTCATTCCTCGCAGTGAGTCTACGATTCAGGGCCTGGAAGCATGTCGTTTAAACTCACCAATAAATACCAATAAATACTGGGGTGAGGTTTAAACTCACCAATAAATACCAATAAATACTGGGGTGTAGTTTAAACTCACCAATAAATACCAATAAATACTGGGGCGTAGTTTAAACTCACCAATAAATACCAATAAATACTGGGGTGTAGTTTAAACTCACCAATAAATACCAATAAATACTGGGGTGTAGTTTAAACTCACCAATAAATACCAATAAATACTGGGGTGTAGTTTAAACTCACCAATAAATACCAATAAATACTGGGGTGTAGTTTAAACTCACCAATAAATACCAATAAATACTGGGGTGTCGTTTAAACTCACCAATAAATACCAATAAATACTGGGGTGTAGTTTAAACTCACCAATAAATACCAATAAATACTGGGGTGTAGTTTAAACTCACCAATAAATACCAATAAATACTGGGGTGTAGTTTAAACTCACCAATAAATACCAATAAATACTGGGGTGTCGTTTAAACTCACCAATAAATACCAATGAATACTGGGGTGTAGTTTAAACTCACCAATAAATACCAATAAATACTGGGGTGTAGTTTAAACTCACCAATAAATACCAATAAATACTCGAAGTTAGAACTCGCCTTAGATAAATGTCCTGAAATAATCCGCTGATGAGTCGACAAAAAGAAACATGATTGACTGCTTTGATCCTCACCGACTTGTGTAGAAATATTCAAAGCAAAATTGATTTGAACAATAACAAACAGTTCCTGCTTCCAGCTCGAGTTTTCATATCTTTACTCTTTTGAAGGCATCAAACGTGCAGCTGGAGGAGTGGGAGTTTCTTCCCCCTTAAATATCTCCACATTGCCTCTCGGTTTAACAAACCGGAGTCACACGGCTTCCCTCCTCTGTGTGACTCACACACCAGGATGAAAACGAGTTCACCTCCACATCATTCAAACGCTTTACTTTGTGCTTCTGCTGCTTAAAAGCCATTTCTTAAATCGCAGGCCGCTGGACGAGGGCCGCTGCCTGACAGAATGTGCCGAAGGGCAGTACCAGTCAGGAGGCCGGTGTCACCTGTGTGACCACACCTGTGCCACGTGTTTAGATGCAGGACGGGTCAACTGTAGCAGCTGTGACACCGGTGAGTTCGTTCATTTCACTCAGTATAACATACTAAACCAAAAGACAGTGAATCTAGAGTGGTACCTGTTCTCCGGGGGACCGGGGTCGTCCTGGGACTCCTGCCGGTCCTTCAGCCTCGGTCCCTGCCCGCATCGGCGTCCTCGGTGGTTTCCTTCGCGTTATCAGTAACCCAGTCGTGACGTCGTTTCCAAACCGGGAGTACCGGTACTCCATTTTGTTGGCTAATTAGCCTAGCATTCCGTGAGTAGAGCTGGTGAACACGAAAATATCGTTCAGAAACTTAAAATAACTTCAGAGATTATCTTGTTGAAACTCTAAAGCACGTAATTAAAGTCTTACGAGGCTAAACTCCTTTCTCTGCTTCCCTCCAGCCTCAATATTGAAGTTTACCGTGAACGCCGTCGTCTCCCTCTCTGCGCATGCGCACACGCAACAGCTGCATGGCGGGATTTCACGCATTATTATTGAGGCTTAATTTATTATCAACTTAATGTTTTTAAATGTAATAAAAACATTCATTTTGGACCTCTATTTATTAATGACGAATATATAATTTTAACAAGGCTGCACACGTTTAATGGTGACGCAGTAACAGTCCTAATGATTAAAAGCATTTAATATCAATCTGGATCCAGATGAAGATCCAGATCACAACCACAATCCAGTGCGTTGTATATATCATATTGTACCTCAAAATCTGATTAATCTGTAAGTAATCACTAACAAACCAAACCAATAAACAACAACAACAACGGTCCAGTATTTGTTAGCATGTCGGCGTTAGCGGCCGCTGGTGGTAGTTTGTAATAAACCACCATGGCAGATCGGAGCGCCCTGAAAAAGCAGCACTGATTACATCCCTTTCGGGCTTGGTACTGATCCAGCAGGAGCATTAGCATTCATTTACAGTCGTGGTTCTGGCCCTGTGACAAATCAAAGTCCAATATTTACTCTGCGTTTGGCTCGGATCGGGTCCAGACGTCCGTCTTACTTCAGCTGCGACCTGCTCACCGAGTCCCCCGACTGAACGCCTTGGTTTTCCTCCAGATAAGTTTGGGGTGGAGCGTTACCTGTATGGCGGCCGCTGCGTGGACGCCTGTCCCGAGGCCTTCTATCACACCGTGGAGAACACCTGTGAGCGCTGCTCGGACCACTGCCGGGTCTGCACCGGCCCGGCTCGTTGCCTGAGCTGCAGCCCTTCCTACTACCTCTCTGGTGGCGTGTGTGTGAAGCTGGAGTGTGGAGAAGGTGGGCGAGGTGACCCTGACATCGAGGAGCTACTGGTTCTGTTGTGCTGACCCCGATTGTTTCCTCAGGGGAGGTG
Source organism: Brachionichthys hirsutus (assembly GCF_040956055.1). Taxonomy (NCBI): domain Eukaryota; kingdom Metazoa; phylum Chordata; class Actinopteri; order Lophiiformes; family Brachionichthyidae; genus Brachionichthys; species Brachionichthys hirsutus. Next base: position 1,315,476 of record NC_090915.1, on the reverse strand, counting down.
GAGGATCCGGATTACGACGACTGCATGGCCTGTGAGGAGGGCTGCAGGAAGTGTGTCCTGTGTAAGTGATGGCCCGGGAGCGCAGGAAGTGCCTCCGGTGCTTCCTGCTTCAAAGGAGGGCTGAGTTGTTCTGTCTGCCTCCATCAGATAACCCCAAGCACTGCCTGTCCTGCACCGAGGGCTTCTACACGTAAGGCCGGGTGCCTCGGGTGACGCGCCGGATCTGGCCTCTCTGCACCGACTCGCTTTTTCACTGCTGCTCTAGAATGAAAAGGGACCTTTTTGCTGTGAAAGTGCATTGTGTGTGTGTGTGTGTGTGCGTGTGTGCGTGTGTGTGTGTGCAGCTAAACAACTGCTTTTGTCATCAGTTTTCAAGATGGCTGTTACAAAAACTGCCCTGCTAAGACGTACAGCGTGGCGGAAGAGATGAGCTGCGTTCCGTGTGACGACGAGTGTGTGAGCTGCGATGAAGACGAGTGCTACTGGTGCGAGACCGACCTCTTCCTGTCAGGTGAGGCTGCCACACCCAGTCAGCACGGAGAAGCACGATGAAAGTGACGAAAAGGTATTTTAATTGAGTGGACTAGTGTCGTTTATTAGCTGTACTTCCCCCAGCCACCAGGGGGCGATCCAGATAGTAGTTTGAGTCCAAAGTACAACATATTTGTAGAAAAACAGGCGGTCCGTTCTCCCAGACCGACTCTGGATAGGAGCTTTAAAAATGGCTCATATTTATTCTTTCCAAACTCCATCCCGTAAATTGGTCACGCCAGACGAGACTCCTGGATGTGTACACTCAGTGGCCCCGCCCCTTTAAGCGAAGGCCTTAAAACGTGACCATGCACAGTAAAGTAGGTTCCTTACAACGCCGATCCGAAGAAACAGAGAATCTCCCGCTGTTCCCAGAGGGGAGCTGTGTTTCAGACTGTCCCGATGGTTTCTATGGCGACGAGAACACCAATGATTGTGAGGAGTGTCACCCTGACTGTGTGACATGCGGCGGGCCGGAGGACGACGACTGTTTGTCCTGTGATGAGGACAAGACGCTGGAAAATGGAGAGTGTGCGTCTGAACACGAGGCCTGTCCCGCGAAGACCTTCCGCAGCGGTGAGGCCAACGCGCCCAGATCCCACTAACCCGACCGTCTGCCCATTGTGTGGGGGCCGCCCCGGGTCAGGGGGGGAACCTTAGAGGGTAATTGGTCTGTGTCCCGCTATGCCTGGACCTCCTACCAAATTAAGATGCGCTCTCTGAACAGTTACCGCTAAGAACGAGTCAGAAGACCTGAAACAACGTATGCTAATTAGTGTAAAGGCAGACATCTTAATTATAGCAGCTGCAGCTCGGGGAAGAGCGGAAGTTTAAATTAAACCTTGGGTCTCAGCAACTTTAAAAGCTGCCTCGGGGTGTGGGGGGGGGGGCTCGTTCTAGCAGGATGTAATTGGGTTTTTAATTACGAGGCCGTGTGAGTGGCTTTAGGTACTAATCTTAGATGCCCCCCCCCTCTGAGTTCACAAACAGGGCTGATGTGAAAGACAACAGGATGAAAGCGTCCCCCACCTCCATCATCCTTGTTGTCTTGTGTGTCCCCCCCCCAGCTGACGGAGGGTGTGAGGGCTGCCACCCCACCTGTGAGTCGTGCTCTGGGGAGGAGAACAACCAGTGCACCGATTGTGCAAAAGGTTTGTCGGTCCCTGCATGCCCGCCGGCGTGTTTCCGTGGTTACCCCACAGCAAACGACGCTAACGCTCCCTCTCTGCTGCAGGGAGCTTCCTGACCTCGCAGCGAACGTGCGTGGCCCAGTGTCCGGGGGGGTTCTTTGCCGATGGGCTGGGCGGGGTGTGTGCGTCCTGCCCTCCGGGCTGCTTGCAGTGTTTGGACGCCCTCCGCTGCAGCCGCTGCCGGAGCACGCAGGCGTTCCTGCAGGACGGGCGCTGCGTGCAGGAGTGTGACAGGTGAGGACGCCGACGTGTCTGTTTTATGAAATGGATGAACCATCTGCTATCTGACCTCTGACCTCTACGCCGCCTCTCTCAGGGGTTATCCTGTGGGACAGGTGTGTCGTACCTGTGTGGCGGGGTGCGCGTCCTGCAGGTGGAACGCCACCCTCTGCCTCAGCTGTGAGGCGCCTCTCCTCCTGCACGAGCACCAGTGTCTGCAGGCGTGTCCTCCTGCCCACGCCGTCCGGGACGGGCGGTGCCAGCGCTGCCCCTCGGCCTGTCAGGCGTGCGACCCGCCGGGGCGGTGCACAGGTACAGAACCAGTCCAACGAGAACAGCTTCAGCTGCTGGAAGAGCAGATTCCATCGCAGTAATGACATCATCCTCGGGCGCACTTTACTTTGGCGGGATTAGAAAACGTTCCAGGACGAACCCGTTTGGCTAACATAAATAGCATCATGCTAACTGTCACCGTGTTGCCTTTTTACTGAGACGCTTTTGTCTCACCTGTGTGCCCCTCAGGTGTGTCTGCTCCTCCCCCAGACGCTGGGCGTGGTCCTGCGGCGGGGCAGTAACGCTCTCCTCTGTTCCAGGCTGCGAGGAGAACCACCTCCTGCACGAGGGCCTCTGCCTTCCGGACTGTCCCGGCAGCTCCTTCGGGGACAGAGCGCGGGGGGAGTGTTTGCGTTGCCATGCCGACTGCACTTTGTGCGACGGCCCGGACAGCGATGACTGCGACTCTTGCGCTGACCCCGAGGCCGTTCTGCATAATGGGGCGTGTTTGGAAGCGTGCCCCGCCCACACCTACAGGGAGGCTGAAACAGGAGAGTGCAAAGGTACAAAAGGAAACGGCAGAACGGGATTCTAGAAAGAGGATGTTTGACTAAACGTTCCTTCCCTTCAGAGGACGGAAGCAGTCGGATGATCTCTCCTCCTAAAACGTGACTCTCTCCTCCTAAAACGTGGATCTCTCCTCCTAAAACGTGGATCTCGCCTCCTAAAACGTGGTTCTCTCCTCCTAAAACGTGGATCTCTCCTCCTAAAACGTGGTTCTCTCCTCCTAAAACGTGGATCTCTCCTCCTAAAACGTGACTCTCTCCTCCTAAAACGTGGATCTCTCCTCCTAAAACGTGACTCTCTCCTCCTAAAACGTGGATCTCTCCTCCTAAAACGTGACTCTCTCCTCCTAAAACGTGGTTCTCTCCTCCTAAAACGTGGATATCTCCTCCTAAAACGTGACTCTCTCCTCCTTAAACGTGACTCTCTCCTCCTTAAACGTGACTCTCTCCTCCTAAAACGTGACTCTCTCCTCCTTAAACGTGACTCTCTCCTAAAACGTGACTCTCTCCTCCTAAAACATGACTCTCTCCTCCTTAAACGTGACTCTCTCCTAAAACATGACTCTCTCCTCCTTAAACGTGACTCTCTCCTCCTAAAACGTGACTCTCTCCTCCTTAAACGTGACTCTCTCCTCCTTAAACGTGACTCTCTCCTCCTTAAACGTGACTCTCTCCTCCTAAAACGTGACTCTCTCCTCTTTAAACGTGACTCTCTCCTAAAACGTGACTCTCTCCTCCTAAAACGTGACTCTCTCCTCCTTAAACGTGACTCTCTCCTAAAACATGACTCTCTCCTCCTTAAACGTGACTCTCTCCTCCTTAAACGTGACTCTCTCCTAAAACGGGACTCTCTCCTCCTTAAATGTGACTCTCTCCTCCTTAAACGTGACTCTCTCCTCCTTAAACGTGACTCTCTCCTCCTAAAACGTGACTCTCTCCTCCTAAAACGTGACTCTCTCCTCCTTAAACGTGACTCTCTCCTAAAACGTGACTCTCTCCTCCTAAAACGTGACTCTCTCCTAAAACATGACTCTCTCCTCCTTAAACGTGACTCTCTCCTCCTTAAACGTGACTCTCTCCTCCTTAAACATGACTCTCTCCTCAAACGTGACTCTCTCCTAAAACGTGACTCTCTCCTCCTTAAACGTGACTCTCTCCTCCTTAAACGTGACTCTCTCCTAAAACGTGACTCTTTCCTCCTTAAACGTGACTCTCTCCTCCTTAAACGTGACTCTCTCCTAAAACGTGACTCTCTCCTCCTTAAATGTGACTCTCTCCTCCTTAAACGTGACTCTCTCCTCCTTAAACGTGACTCTCTCCTAAAACGTGACTCTCTCCTCCTTAAACGTGACTCTCTCCTCCTAAAACGTGACTCTCTCCTCTTTAAACGTGACTCTCTCCTTAAACGTGACTCTCTCCTCCTTAAACGTGACTCTCTCCTCCTAAAACGTGACTCTCTCCTCTTTAAACGTGACTCTCTCCTAAAACGTGACTCTCTCCTCCTAAAACGTGACTCTCTCCTCCTTAAACGTGACTCTCTCCTAAAACATGACTCTCTCCTCCTTAAACGTGACTCTCTCCTAAAACGGGACTCTCTCCTCCTTAAACGTGACTCTCTCCTCCTTAAACGTGACTCTCTCCTCCTTAAACGTGACTCTCTCCTCCTAAAACGTGACTCTCTCCTCCTAAAACGTGACTCTCTCCTCCTTAAACGTGACTCTCTCCTCCTTAAACATGACTCTCTCCTTAAACGTGACTCTCTCCTAAAACGTGACTCTCTCCTCCTTAAACGTGACTCTCTCCTTAAACGTGACTCTCTCCTTAAACGTGACTCTCTCCTAAAACGTGACTCTCTCCTCCTTAAACGTGACTCTCTCCTCCTTAAACGTGACTCTCCTAAAACATGACTCTCTCCTCCTTAAACGTGACTCTCTCCTCCTTAAACGTGACTCTCTCCTTAAACGTGACTCTCTCCTAAAACGTGACTCTCTCCTCCTTAAACGTGACTCTCTCCTCCTAAAACGTGACAGCCCTCCCTGGTGCAACGTTTTCTGTCCTGCCGATCACCCTTCATGCATTTTCTCTGCCGGAGTGTCTCCTGCCGTTACTCCGACTGAAGCAGCGGCTTCCGGCTGTCAGACAGCGACAGCAGAACAGGAGAACGGTCCGCGTGTGTCTCGCAGGAAGACGCTGCGGGCGATGGATGCGTCTGTAGGTGAACACAGATCACACCAGATTAGCCGATCTGATCTAATCTGTGACCGGATTAGGATCGCTCTCGTCCGGTGAATCGGGTTTATCAGTGCTTCGCCGCCGCTGCTATGAAACGCTGTCTTGTTCCTGCTTCAGACTGTGATGCGTCCTGCCTCACCTGCTCCGGCCCCCACGCCGGCTCCTGCACCAGCTGCAGGGAGGACCGGCGGCTCGAGGGCCACGGCCGCTGCTCGCCGTGCTCCCCTCGCCAGTACGCGGACCGGGACGGGGAATGCCATCCGTGCCACAAATCCTGCCGCACGTGTTCAGGCCCGGGTTCAGGCCCGGGCAGATCTCTGTGCCTGAGCTGCAACCAGAGGCATCGCCTGCTCGGTGAGCGAGATCTGCCGCCCGCGGCCCGGCGCCGGCGCCGCTCTCTAATCACACCTGTCCTACAGATGGCACCTGTGTGGCCGAATGCCCCTCGGGTTACTATGGGGACGAGTCGGGGCAGACGTGTGAACCGTGCCACCCGTCCTGCCAGTCCTGCATCGGAAAGCATGGGAACGAGTGCCTGGCCTGCAAGAGCCACCTGTTCCGAGAGGGCAAAGGGTGTGTGGAGACCTGCCAGCACAGGTAGGCTCACCTGCAGGCCGCCCGGCCATCGCATCACGCAGTCACATGGTGTGTCCACGGACACCGAAGCCGCTGCCCTTTACCGAGCCAGGTACGCAGGCGGCTCCCAGGTAGAGGCTCCTTTAGCCGCTATAACGCTAACTGGACCCGACTTTATTTGGGGTGCAATAACCGAGAGGATTCGATTACGGTGCTGTTAAATGCTGAAGAGGAAAAGCAAAAGGGGCGGAGACGCTTCTGCACCTGTGAGGACGCCCAGAAAGCGCCACTTCCTGTTAGAAGTGTTCGCCCCCCCTCTCTTCTGAGTGTGTCTGTGTGTGACCGAGTGGACGTGGGGAGGAACAGACAAACGTTCAATCACCTTCCTCGCCATCTCTTTGACAGTCACTATGGAAACACAGACTCGAGGGTGTGCGACAGGTGTGACCCGAGTTGCAGCGAGTGCACCGGGGGCGGGGAGGACGGCTGTCTGAGCTGCGCCCCGGGTCTCGTCTACTTGCGGGGCAAAGGCCGTTGCCTGCTCTCGTGCCCTCGTGGATTCTACGATGACTCCGCCCACGGGAGGTGCGAGCTCTGCCACGCCAGCTGCAGGACGTGCTCAGGTAACCCCGGCATTGATGGTTTACCTGATGAGTTGACAATGAGATAACTAAAGGGAACCATTCAGGAAAAGATTCCAGGTCATGTGACTCCTGTTACCCCGGATACCAGCGCTCGGGGGGGGCGTGTGAGTCCCTGTGCGGTGGAGACCAGTATCCTGTCTTAAAGGTAACCACCCTTTCATTCATTAACACCTTTCCCCTCCCCCGCTCGCACATGAATAATTAATGTCTGGTCATTTAATGAGAGGAAGTCTCAAACAGCCGAGACAAAATCACCGCTGGGACATTAAAATAAATGTCCTCGCGCCCCGGCTGCAGAGACGCATGACAGTCGATGGAGCTGAATGTCACAAACGTGTTACAAGTTTAGAATCAGCGGCGTCCTCCCGTCCCTCATCAGGGCTCAGGCCACGCCTGTGAGGGATGCCACGCCTCCTGCCTGACATGCAGAGGACCCGGTCCGGCCGACTGCACCACGTGTCCCGCTCGGGCCATGTTGGAAGCCGGAGGGCGCTGTCTGCTTTGTTGCTACCCTGAGGAAGAGGAGGAAGAGGAGGCGGCAGGGCAGCAGCAGGACTGCTGCAACTGCACCAAGTCTCGAGGTAAATGTCTCCGGATGCATGGACCATGCAGCTCGTTTAAAACGCTGGACGACATCCTGGTCCGGGTTTGGTTCTGAGACAGCGAGTCTCCTTTAATCCTTTTAAATCCTCGCCGTATTCTTCTGACGGGTTTCAAGTGTTCGCCGCGCGGTTAGAAACGTGCCGTCGGCGGCTGCGACCCCAATGAAACAAACGCCTGCTAGGCTACAGCGAAGACACGTTCTACATCCAAAGGGTCAAAGGTCAACGTCGTAATGAAACTTCTATGGCAGGACAGCACGAGAGTTCATTATGTTGGACACGGAACAGATGATGCTAACCTTAGCCGGTTCAGCCTGAGAGGCAAAATCCAGGGTTTCCCATTTTCTGCTACAAAAGTTGGAATGCAGTCAAGTCGAGGAACAAGCTCCTCCTTCTCCTAACGAGCTCCTCCTTCTCCGAACGAGCTCCTCCTTCTCCTAACGAGCTCCTCCTTCTCCTAACGAGCTCCTCCTTCTCCTAACGAGCTCCTCCTTCTCCGAACGAGCTCCTCCTTCTCCTAACGAGCTCCTCCTTCTCCTAACGAGCTCCTCCTTCTCCGAACGAGCTCCTCCTTCTCCTAACAAGCTCCTCCTTCTCCGAACGAGCTCCTCCTTCTCCTAATGAGCTCCTCCATCTCCTAACGAGCTCCTCCGTCTCCTAACGAGCGCCTCCTTCTCCTAATGAGCTCCTCCATCTCCTAACGAGCTCCTCCGTCTCCTAACGAGCGCCTCCTTCTCCTAACGAGCTCCTCCTTCTCCTAACGAGCTCCTCCTTCTCCGAACGAGCTCCTCCTTCTCCTAACGAGCTCCTCCATCTCCTAACGAGCTCCTCCTTCTCCAAACGAGCTCCTCCTTCTCCTAACGAGCTCCTCCTCCTCCTAACGAGCTCCTCCTTCTCCGAACGAGCTCCTCCTTCTCCTAACAAGCTCCTCCATCTCCTAACGAGCTCCTCCGTCTCCGAACGAGCTCCTCCGTCTCTGAACTTCCTGTCGTCCTGGTCTTCCCAGGAGAATGCGTCCTCAGCACCAACCTGCCGTTCCGGAATGAGGAGGAAGAGGAGGCCGGCGGGAACCTGGTCGTCTTTATCGTCGCCTGCGTCCTTCTGGTTCTTGGGACGGTGGCCGTCTTCTTCCTCATCAGACACTCCAGGTCTAAGAGCGTCCCCTCGGAGCTCCCTCCCCGTGGCTACGAGAAGCTGGGCTCCGGCGGGGGATTTGGGGGAGGCGGCTACAGCTCCGCCTCTTCTGCATCCTACAGCGGCCAGACGGGATCCTCCGGCAGTAAGAATCAAGACACTCAGCTGGTCGACATCGGCGAATGTCGTCTGGGGAGGAAGGATGACGAGGACGAGGACGACGATGAGGACATCGTTTACATGGGCCAGGACGGCACCGTGTACAGGAAGTTCCGCTATGGACACCTGGGAGGGGACAACGAGGACGAGCTGGAGTACGACGATGAGAGCTACACGTTCCGGTGAAGACGAAACGTTTCTCCTCCTTCCTCCTCTTTGTTGTCCACCTGTTTGTCTCCTCCTGCCCCGAGGGACAGGAGGAGACAACTAAATAAGACATGAGGGGAAAGGCGCATATTAATCAGCCTTCTTAAAGGAACAGTCCACCTGAAATAGTAACACGCTCCTCCCGCTTCTCTTCTCTGGCTCACCTGCGACAGGCAAACGCTGTACGGTGGGACGTTAGGCTGAGGTATGCAGGCGGCGCCATTACGTAACAGGCCCAGGCGCACGCCTTCGCCCTCGTGCACACGCCTCGGATCGGCGCGTGCGCAGGTGACATCATAGGTGTGACGTGAAACAAGAACGAGCCCCGCCCGTCAGACGCTTGAAGATTTATTCCACTCTTCTGTCTTCTTCTTTGAACGACTTCAGACTTCGGTTAGATTTCTAGATGTGTGACGACTTCCTGCTTCCCGCTTCCTGTTTCCTGCTTCCTGTGTATCATCGTCATTATCCATCGTTTAAATCGTTGAGGTGTTTCTTTTATATATTTAGTCCGGTGTGTTTACCGTCACAAATAAAGAACTGAATGGCGTTTGCTCTGCTTTTATTGAATCATTGAAGACATGCACTGACACACACACACACACACACACACACCATGTTTGTGCTGCACAGAAATTCCATCTTTTCTCTTGTCTGAGGTTTGTTCCTGATGATTCCGGACAGGAAGCCGTGATGATGGTTCCCAGCTTGTGAACCATGCACACAACGACGACACAACAGTCTGCACAGCTGGGTTTGTGCGGTGCAGCTGGGTAATTGTGTTTTCTAGCCTACCGTGAACAACGATGCTACTCTGCTACACACACACTGTCATTATAAGACTTTGTTTTGAAGCGTCACCCACCCATCCATCCATCCATCCATCCATCCACCCTCCCATCCATCCACCCACCCTCCCATCCATCCATCCATCCATCCATCGGCGCTCCGGTTTACGAGCTGCTCCCCCCAACGTCTTCCGCTCTGCTGGAACCAACACAAATCAGAGCGGAGACGTTAGACACGCCTTTAGCGTCCGGTCGCCTGCGGAGACGACGTCTGTCCTCCGTGTGCTGCTGGAGGTGCGAGGACTCACTCCGTTCTGCCCGGTGCCGTCGGGTCCGGGCCCAGCAGGAAGCTGTTCACTCTTCAGAGACAAACCCAAATGAAGCATCGTGAGAAAAGAATTTACAAACATGCAATCCATGGTGTAAAGCAGCGGTCCCCAACGGCCCGGTGAACCCGTCAGCTGGCCCGGTGGCCACAGCTTCATCTCGTCTCATCATAATCGATCATCCCGGCTCGTTCGGTCCACGTTAATGATTAATGAGCGCGCTGCCGCATTTAGCATCTTTAGCATCTTTCGTCTCCTTCCTCGTAGCCAAATCTAATTAGAGCTCAAAGTGAGCCGCTTGATAAATGAGGACTTCAGGAGAGGACCAACCCGAGGTGGGGGGGGGGCTCACCTTGAGTTCTCTGCTGCTTCCTTCAGTTCCTTGTCGAGTCTGGGGGTGAGAGTTCAGGTGACAAAATGGATTGGGAGTGAGTTAAAAGTGAGGACGAGTCCGGAGGCTCGGAGGGACTCACCTCACGATGCACTCTGGGATCTGGACGGCGTCCATGGGGAGGAGTCTCTCGAGCTCGTCCAAGCTGCTCACGTACTTTATCTTACTGCTGAACTTGGCACTGAGACAGAAGCGGCACACACACACACACACACACACACACACACATAAGTGCAGGTAGGGACGGGACGGGACGGGACGTTACAGGGACACTTCCTACGTCTGGATAACGACCACGTGTCACATGACCAGCTGTCCTCATGGAGGATGGGTGGGCGGTCCTCACCTGATGAAGGGCTTGGTTATCGCCAGAACGGTCCTGATAAACCACGACGGGTGGAGAATCATGAACGACTTCAGGTTCTTCCTGAGCCTGGAGGCGACACGGTGCGGCACCCGTTAGGCGTGTCGCACTCGCGGCTCTGCCGAGTCGTAAAACACGCGTCACAAACCTCCTGTCGATCATCTGGTAGCATCTCTTCAGCCAACCCAGGCCGGGCATCCTCCTGTGGGGCGTGGCCCCGTTCAGGTACACGATCATGTAATCCTCCGCCACCATCAGCTCCAGCGTGCTGATCACGTAGCTGAGGGCAAACACGCATCCAGTTTAACACCAGGGGCGGGGCTCTGGGTCCGGATTCAAACCCAGAACCTACCGTTAAAATCGGACTCGTCTCCACATGTGATGCAGAGCGCACTTGGTGCACGAGTCACCTGCTGATGAACCGTGTTTTAAGTATGACTTGAGGTGGAGGAGGAGCCAATGATGTCGGCTCCTCCTCTTCTTCCTCATCACTTTTGTCCTTTGTATAGAAGTTCTCCAAAGACGTTTGTTTTTTACAGGTTTATTTTTTTAGTGACGCGTCGCGTCACTAAATACAACAGAAATATTTTTTCTTTCTGTGCGGCCCGCTAACAAACGCCTGATGGGCCGGTGATTGATCAGAACCGGCCAATCGGGGGAGGGGGGGTACTCACAGGAAGAGGTTCTCCATTATTTCATGGTAATCTTCTCTGTCGCTGTCCGGCAGGAAGCACGCTGCAAACACGATGATAGCGTTCACACCGTCGCCATAGTAACCTGAATTAAAACACAAAGATTAAAGTCAGGAGCGACGGTTTGACCCGGTTCACGGCCTTCACGCTCATCATCGAGTCCCTTCAAAGATGTTTAGAAGACAATTAAATACATTTAAATTCAATTTAGTTGATTTAAGGCTGAAAAATGAAAATTATTTGGATTGAATTTACAAATTTAAACAAAAGGGCTCGTCATCCGGAGCCCGTTTCTAACGTGAAGAGGATGAAGATGAAACCGGAACCGAACTCTCGTTTTCATTGGCTGCTGTTTAATAAGGACACTTTATAAAAGAAAATCTGATAAAGACAGGCTGATGATGATGATGATGATGATGATGATGGTGATGGTCACCTCCGTGGGAGACGACCCTCTGGTAGGGCTCGATGCTCTTCATGTTGATGCGGTGCTCCTGCTCTCCGATGATGACCGTCCTCCAGAGACGGCCGTCCAGCCGCTCCTCCTCGGCGCTGTACGTCGGGATCGGGTCATGGGGCTGCTTTGGGGCGCTGTGATTGGCTGCTCCGGGGTCTGATGTGACACAACACCAAACGCTGTGTTACTGCAGCTTTAATGATCGTCCAACGTCCTGGACGGCCCACCTTCCCAGTCCACGTCCCCGTCCTCCGGAGTCTCCAGGTCGTCGACGTTAATGTCGAGGTCATCCGGAGTTTCGCCCAAGTCATCCTCGCTCTGGTCCAGGGACAGGCTGATGCGGGGGGCGGACAGCTTCTTCCTTTGGGCGGGGCCTCCTTGCAGGGGTAGAGAGGTGGGGGGCGCTGCAGGAACAGCCCAGGTAAGGCGACACCTGAGACACAGGTCGATTCAGCCGCTGGGCCTCGTACTCACCTGGCCGGCCGTCACTCCCCTCCGAGTTCATGTTGCTCTCGGATGCCGGGTCCATCCCGAGGAGGACCTGCCGGGAGACAATCAGCTGTTGGGACGCTAGTCCTGTCCAAAGCTTCAGCTTCACTCTTCAGGTATCTGAGGATCCGACAAAAACCCCGACAAACAGGCACGGAGAGTAAAATCCTGGATCCGGATCCATCCGAGGACTGGAGTGAGAGCTAACGTTGCACCCGGATCATGGATGACATCACAGAAAATAAAACTCGCTAGAAACGCCACCAGCTGAAAGCGACATTAACCCAGCCCGAGAGCTAGATGTAATCAGATTACAGTAATCAGATTAAACAGAGAAATGAGCGGCGAGGGGGGAACAGGACACTAGAAGGGCAAGGAGGAGTTAAAGGTTAAAGGTCTTTCTCCTCCCACTCAAAGAGGAGGGAGGATCTCCCCCCCACTCCCACCTGAACGCAGATGCAGATGACGTCACGTGTACTCGTTCTCGTGAAGAAGACACGTCCTCTTCCTCACTGACGGGAACGAGGAATGTCTGATCGCACAAAAGACAAAGGTCTGAACGGCTGCATCCGGTAACCGGAGATCAGGTCGTGTAGCGATAACGTGCACAAACCGGGACGCGAGAGAAGATGCTGCTGACGGAAGCCCCGCCCTCAACCTGGCTTCCTGCCTTGGTTAGCGTAAAAACAACAACAACAACAGATCCCGGGATTTCCGCCCACCTGTGCGCAACAAGCGCGTCAACTCACCGCTCGGGAATCCTTCCGCGTCTCAGCGCGTGGACCTACTTTCTCGTTCAGCGCCTGTCGGTGGAGATGCTCAGCTCACAGCTTCCACCATTTTGTGGTCACGTGACCTGGGCCATGCCCAAATAAGGGCAGTCCCCTGCTATGACACCGCTCAGCCACAGCAGGTCGTCGGACGGTGGATCGCCGGTGAAGCTCCGTTATTACTGCCCGGGGGGGGGGGGGCACAGCTATGTTTTTATTACCCCCCCAGGGGCAGAAAAAGAGCCGCAACTGAAAATATAACTGAAGACTCGGGTCAAAAGATCAGCAGCTGATCCAAAGCAAATGTCTTCACTGTCCTAAAGTCAAAGTGTCTCCGAACCTGCAGCTGTCCCCCATGCACAGACAGACATTGTCCCCCAGTGTTCACTTACCTCCGCTCTGTCCCAGCTCGACGAGACAGCAGCCTAGCTGGTTAGCTCAAAGGTCACCGCCGCACCTGCAGCTCCGGCTCAAAGGTCACCGCCTCACCTGCAGCTCCAGCGGAGAACGGCGGTTGATCGCTGCAGCTGAGGAAACCTCCATGTTTCTCCACCATGCGTCGATTTAATGGACAGAATAACGGTGCGAAGTCAAGAAAGACGAGGCTTGGAGACACACAAGTGGCTTTAATCACGATTAGAAGCTTTCATCGAGGTCGTGGCACCTTTTACACGCCAACGGGACAAAGGAAGGCCGCGCGGCCTCCTCCGAGGTTCAACCCCGTCTGTCTGTGAAGAATTAAAGACTCTGAAGTGTTCAACACGAAGCCGCTGGAGGACATTTTCACTTCCTGTTTCCCTGCCGTGGCTAACGTAGAGCGGGTCAAACGTCCATCGCGCTCCTCCGTGTCATTCCAGGTTGAATTCCCGGACGTGGTTCATGAAGAGCGTGTCTTTGACGGCCTTGAAGACGACGCGGATGTTCTCCGTGTCCGTGGCGCAGGTGTAGTGCGTGTAGAGCGCTTTCCGCCGTTTGCCGTGGTGCTCCTTGTACAGCAGCAGGATGAAGTCCTTGGCTGACTGAGCGTTACCTTTTGGTCCTGCGGGGAAGAATTATTGATTCAGAGTTTTAAGATAGAAGAATTACCCATCTGCAGCTAGCCGCTAGCTGATTAGCTCAGGTAGCCATCCAGCTAGCAGTTTTAGATAAGCTAGCGCCGTGGGAACATTGGCTGCTATGAGCCAGGCTAGCTGGCTAACGCTAACTTCATTAGATTCCTATTATAGAACATCTCTGATCGTGAAACTGCTTCTCTGATTCAAACTTGTTTTCTCTGCCGCTTCACTGATGGACCGATTCGTCTCTACTCCGAACAGGAAACGGGTTCCGTCCACTCGCCGCTGCAGAACTTTACCAGTGTACGCTGGGAAGTAGGTCGCCAGGTGAGAGGCTGAGATCTTCTCCTCCAGCAGGTCCGTTTTGTTCAGGAAGAGGATGGTGGACGAATCCTGGAACCACGAGTACGACAGGATGGTCTTGAACAAGGCAAGGCTTTCAACGAGTCTGTTCTGAAGAGGGCGGACAGGGAAGGGTTAATGGTCGGCCATCGTGCTGACCGTAGCGTTAAGCTGCAGCTCGGGAGCCCGACGCTTTGGACCTTACGTCGGTCGCGCTCTCGTAGAGCACCTGGTCGTACTCGCTGATGGCCGCCAGGAACATGATGGAGGTGATGTTCTCAAAGCAGTGGATCCACTTCCTCCTCTCCGAGCGCTGACCGCCGACGTCCACCATCCTGGAGCGGACAGAAGACACGGGTGAGAAGAATGGGCGGGTCTCTTTTTAGCGATAAAGAAGCCACGCCCCACCTGAATATAACTTTTGAAATCTCAAAGGGGTACTCTATGATGCCCGTGGTGGGGACCCGGACCCTCAGGATGTCCTGCAGGGTGGGGACGTACGCCGGGGCCGTGATCCTGTCCATGTCACCCAGATAACTGAAAGGTCAAGAACAGGACAGCGTCACACACACCCCCCCCGGCCCCCCAGCTCACAAGGGACAGCAAAGTCTCACTATTTGGCGGAGTCGGACAACTGGAATTCCCTCCTGCGGTCGTAGCACATCTGAACTCCGTGGTCGTTCCACACGCGCTTAATGGCGTCCCCCTGTCCCTGGTCCAGAGTGGACACCTTATCGGCCTCCAGCTGGCACAGCTTCTCTGCGAGACTCTAGAACACACGAAACGCTGACGTCTTTTACGGCTTCTAATCCATTCTTGTGATTACTGATTGACGAGGAGGAGGACCCACAGACGGGCGTGTTTTAGGCGTTCATGCTTGTCGTAATGTGTATTATTAGAGTTCAGAACAAATACGTCTCAAAAGTGCACGATGGGACGTTTGAGCGCCATCCGGCAGGCAGCCAGTCAGCACGGCTCCTTTTTAAAGGCGCGGTTCCTCACAACGTTGTTGTCGTCGACGTAGTGGAGCTGCAGCGTCCTCATGGCGTAGATCAGCGCCTGGATGGCCGTGACGATGTTCTGGAACACCAGCTGGGCGAAGCCTTTGCGCTCGCCTTCGTTGTAGCCGCTGCCGTGGAGGATCCTCATCTGCTTGATGAACGTGCTCTTCCCACTTTCTCCGGTCCCTGCGGCCCAACGAGATAGCGAGATAGCGAGATAGCGAGATGAGTCAGAGCGAGCGTCGGAACGCTCGAGCCGGACACGTTCAGGAACAAGACGGACGGCATTCTGTGAAAGTATGTGAAAGCAGACGCACTCGTTTTCCCCTCGGTGCTGATCCGAGTTCGTCCTGGACTGAACCGGTGAACCGCTTCCTGCTGCTAACACTGCTAACCGCTACGCCGCCCTTACAGCAGGCCTGGGGTTAAAGGTCATGTGGATGAGGAGAGTGTAGCACCGGTTGAAGTGAAGCTCATTTGCATGTTGAGTCTGATAGCGGTTTAAACTAACCAGAGTCTAGTTAGCATAGCTAACCTGCAGCAAACGTAAAAGTGAGGTCGAATTATTTTAATTTGTGAAGGACGTCTACTAAATAAAAAGGAAAGTTGCTACTGATAAATATTGGAGGCCAACAAGGTGTAAGCTTAAGCTTGGTGTGGGACAAAGTGCTACATCGGTAACAGCTAGCATTGCTGTTAGCGATGCTAGCTGCAGTAATATTCATCATCATTCAGATATTTAACAAAGGCCCGCCTCTAAACCGCCCAAACAAACACGAGGGGAATGCGTCCAATATATATTCACATAAAGACGGATCATAGTTTATTGTGTGACCTGAAAAACAACATCGTCACGTGACAAATAACGTGGTGCAACCAATGAGAGCACAGCCTCGGGGTCACCTGCTGCCAGACAGGAAGCGGCCCTCAGGACACTTCCTGTCCTGGCGGCCATCAAAAAGCAGATTTAGTCCCAGAACTGAACAGAACTCTTAATGCTGAGTGAGCAGCAAGCGAGCAGGTGATGATGATGATGATGATGATGAATATATTAGATCAAAGGCTGGAGCAGGTCGACGCCCGTTCAGCCGTTACGTTTGTCGTCGTTCCCGAGCGGAGCGGCTGCATTCCAACCGGCTCCGTCAGGGCGAGCGTTCGCCGTGCGGCACGTTGAGATTAAACCGACAGCGGTTCTGCTCGGACCCGCCCGTTCCTGACAACACGCCGTCGTCCGTGCGTGTGTGTGTGTGCGTGCACTCACCCAGAAGCAGCAGTTTAAACTCCCGCTGAGAGTCCAACCCATCCCGACGCAGCTGTTTCTCTATCTCCTTGTGGACCCGGAGTTTCTCCGTGTCCTCGCTGGACAGGCAGCACTCGTCCATCGCGGTCCAACTTCAGCCCAACGAGACAAATGGCGTTTATCTGGGACCTGCCAGAGACGCTCTGTCCCAGAACAGGTAGGTTCACGGCTGTCCCTCTTCCTCATTCAGGATCCAGCTCGGGTGCATTCCACATTCCTGCGGAGCGGCGAAGGCGGGCTGATGGGCCGCCTGTATCTGCTTACAGGTCCGTCTTCCCACGGGTGGCTGTGGGGGGGACGAGCACGACGTCATCCGGTCCCCTCGGGTTCCGTTCGTTTGGATCGATTGGAGGCGAGGAGGGGAAGAAAGGAGCGGCTCAAAAAACCCTCCACTCAAAGAACGACGTCCTGAAGAGGATCTTAAATCAACTTCATGCGACCGTATTACAAGTACTGTACAAAAACACAGAATCTATTCAGGTGGTCTCCATCAGGACATATATATATATATATACTCATACTAGGTACCCGACGGCTGAATCCGGAACCAGCACCGCTCCGAATGACAAGAAGAACAAGGAAACAAATGAACAGCAAAATGTCTGTTTATTGATCCAACCACATGAAAAACGCTCCGACTGCTGCAAACCATAAATTAAACCGTTGAAATTAGGCTGCAATTACTTTTAACATGAAAATAGGGGTTGTGTAAACATTAGTGTGGAGAATACATTACGTTAGCCTTTTATTCATGCATTTAGTACTCGAGAACTGCAGAACGACGGACATGCAGAAGGCACTGGTTTGATGCCTCAGACGGTTAGCACAGCCGTGCTAACCGTAGCCTCACAACACTGACCTCGGCGAGGGTGAAACAAACACTGTACCGTGTTAGATTAGCAACAGGCATCAAAGGCTACTGAAAGGCCGAGCGGACTACGACTTAAAAAGAACGAGGAACGCCAGAGTGTGGCCGGCAGGGCTCGGCTCCTTTCCCTGCGCTCAGAGGAAGCAGCTTAAGGCCGAATAAAGGAACAGAATAATCAATATCTGTACAAAAGGAAATGTGTCAGTGTTAATGATGACTTGTGTCCCTTAACTGTTGAGCGTCTCAAACCGTACAAACTGAAACTGAACCAGGACCAGGTGGGATTAGTGATGCCACATTCACCCCCACACATCCTCCCCCGAGTGACCCCCGGATCACCCCCGGATCACCCCCATCAGTCCCTGCGCATTCACACCGTCACTGCGAAAACACCCACAGAAGCTCCATAGATTCATAGTGCGAACGATAATAGACTCCTCACCGAAGCAGCAGGACACGGCCGGGGACAGCCGGAGACAGCCGGAGACAGCGTCCCACAGCGCCGTCCTCGTGTTGGTCCCGCTTTGGGAACCGAGCGCCAGCTGCTGCAGGCCCATCGGGTCACAGCAACGCGTTAAACCAGGTTGTACACTTCCAGGTTGCCCTGCAGGATGTGATCCTTCACCGCGTGGAAGACGAACCGGATGCTGTCCGTGTCCGTGGCGCAGGTGAAGTGGGAGTAGATGATTTTTTTCTCGTTGGGATTGAGGCTGACAAACATTTCCAAGATGAAGTTCTTTACTGCTTCGACGTTCTGCTGCGGACCTGAAAGACGCAGACGTATTTTAAAACTCGTCCTACATGCGAAACCTGAAATATTAAAAACAAACTCGGTTGCAGAACGTCCGAGGCGATGGAGCTTTTGGAAGAGGAACAACTTCCTTCTACAAATGGGAAAGGTGAATTCCATAACCCTCAGCTCAGCGTCTCTTATTAGCAGCTAATGTTAGCTTAGCAATGGTGCCATGTGATGTCATCGTGGTGACATCATCAGTGTGCACCAAGGCCTGGGTACCATGAAACGAACCAATGACCTCATACACATTTGTAAACATGTTTTAATGGATTTTAATTATTTATGCGACGACGTCATGACCCGCCTCTCTCTGTCTGTGATTGGTTTGGTGCAGAGAAGGTGATTTGTGGGCGTGGCAAAGTTATTTTAGTGAGAAACATCATGTCCGGCCAATCAGAAGCACAGTAGGGCGGGTCATGGCGTCGCCATAGTAGGCGAGTTTGTTAGTTCTGAAATAAATGAACATAGTTTCTTAATTGCCGGTACGTTATTAAAACGTTGTCGATGTAAAGCGATACTCTGCAGCGTTTTCGTTTCCTCTCACCGTCAAACGAAGGGAAGTAGTCGGCCAGGTGCGAGTACACGATCTTCTCCTGCAGCAAGTCGATCTTGTTGAGGAACAGGATGACGGACGAGTACCTGAACCAGCGGTAGGTTATGATGGTCTGGAACAGGGCCATGCTCTCCTCCATCCGGTTCTGTAAACGCAAACCCGAAAAAGTGCCGTCAGGCAGCCGGTCCCGATCCCGTCCAGGTGTGAACAGAGCGACCAAAGAGCGCCCCCTGCAGATTAGCTGTGCGCCCTGCCACAAAGCAGGGTCACCATTGTGTGGAGACGAGAGAGAGAGAGCGAGAGAGAGAGAGAGAGGCAGAACTCCACAGAAATCTAGGTCCGGTCTGACAGAAGAACCAGCCTCCCTCTGTGGCTGTTACTTTCCTGACCCCTCCCTCCACCCCGACGGATCGGCGAGAGGAAGATGAGGAAGAGGTGTTTGTTTGCGTCTCACCTCGTTGTCGGACTCGATGAGGACCTGGTCGTACTCGCTCAGCGCCACCAGGAACATGATGGAGGTGACGTTCTCGAAGCAGTGGATCCACTTCCTCCTCTCCGAGCGCTGGCCGCCGACGTCCACCATCCTGGGGAGAGAGGAACCGACCCGGTCCATTATCAGCACCACATCAGACCCGGTCCATTATCAGCACCACATCAGACCCGGTCCATTATCAGCACCACATCAGACCCGGTCCATTATCAGCACCACATCAGACCCGGTCCATTATCAGCACCACATCAGACCCGGCCCATTTTCAGCACCACGTCAGACCCGGTCCATTATCAGCACCACGTCAGACCCGGTCCATTTTCAGCACCACATCAGACCCGGTCCATTATCAGCACCACATCAGACCCGGTCCATTATCAGCACCACATCAGACCCGGTCCATTATCAGCACCACATCAGACCCGGTCCATTATCAGCACCACATCAGACCCGGTCCATTTTCAGCACCACATCAGACCCGGTCCATTTTCAGCACCACATCAGACCCGGTCCATTTTCAGCACCACATCAGACCCGGTCCATTTTCAGCACCACATCAGACCCGGTCCATTATCAGCACCACATCAGACCCGGTCCATTATCAGCACCACATCAGACCCGGTCCATTTTCAGCACCACATCAGACCCGGTCCATTATCAGCACCACATCAGACCCGGTCCATTATCAGCACCACATCAGACCCGGTCCATTATCAGCACCACATCAGACCCGGTCCATTTTCAGCACCACATCAGACCCGGTCCATTTTCAGCACCACATCAGACCCGGTCCATTTTCAGCACCACATCAGACCCGGTCCATTATCAGCACCACATCAGACCCGGTCCATTATCAGCACCACATCAGACCCGGTCCATTATCAGCACCACATCAGACCCGGTCCATTATCAGCACCACATCAGACCCGGTCCATTATCAGCACCACATCAGACCCGGTCCATTATCAGCACCACATCAGACCCGGTCCATTATCAGCACCACATCAGACCCGGTCCATTATCAGCACCACATCAGACCCGGTCCATTATCAGCACCACATCAGACCCGGTCCATTATCAGCACCACATCAGACCCGGTCCATTATCAGCACCACATCAGACCCGGTCCATTATCAGCACCACATCAGACCCGGTCCATTATCAGCACCACATCAGACCCGGTCCATTATCAGCACCACATCAGACCCGGTCCATTATCAGCACCACATCAGACCCGGTCCATTATCAGCACCACATCAGACCCGGTCCATTATCAGCACCACATCAGACCCGGTCCATTTTCAGCACCACATCAGACCCGGTCCATTATCAGCACCACATCAGACCCGGTCCATTATCAGCACCACATCAGACCCGGTCCATTATCAGCACCACATCAGACCCGGTCCATTTTCAGCACCACATCAGACCCGGTCCATTATCAGCACCACATCAGACCCGGTCCATTATCAGCACCACATCAGACCCGGTCCATTATCAGCACCACATCAGACCCGGTCCATTATCAGCACCACATCAGACCCGGTCCATTTTCAGCACCACATCAGACCCGGTCCATTATCAGCACCACATCAGACCCGGTCCATTTTCAGCACCACATCAGACCCGGTCCATTTTCAGCACCACATCAGACCCGGTCCATTATCAGCACCACATCAGACCCGGTCCATTATCAGCACCACATCAGACCCGGTCCATTATCAGCACCACATCAGACCCGGTCCATTATCAGCACCACATCAGACCCGGTCCATTTTCAGCACCACATCAGACCCGGTCCATTATCAGCACCACATCAGACCCGGTCCATTTTCAGCACCACATCAGACCCGGTCCATTATCAGCACCACATCAGACCCGGTCCATTATCAGCACCACATCAGACCCGGTCCATTATCAGCACCACATCAGACCCGGTCCATTTTCAGCACCACATCAGACCCGGTCCATTATCAGCACCACATCAGACCCGGTCCATTATCAGCACCACATCAGACCCGGTCCATTATCAGCACCACATCAGACCCGGTCCATTTTCAGCACCACATCAGACCCGGTCCATTATCAGCACCACATCAGACCCGGTCCATTTTCAGCACCACATCAGACCCGGTCCATTATCAGCACCACATCAGACCCGGTCAATTATCAGCACCACATCAGACCCGGTCCATTTTCAGCACCACATCAGACCCGGTCCATTATCAGCACCACATCAGACCCGGTCCATTTTCAGCACCACATCAGACCCGGTCCATTATCAGCACCACATCAGACCCGGTCCATTATCAGCACCACATCAGACCCGGTCCATTATCAGCACCACATCAGACCCGGTCCATTTTCAGCACCACATCAGACCCGGTCCATTATCAGCACCACATCAGACCCGGTCCATTTTCAGCACCACATCAGACCCGGTCCATTTTCAGCACCACATCAGACCCGGTCCATTATCAGCACCACATCAGACCCGGTCCATTATCAGCACCACATCAGACCCGGTCCATTATCAGCACCACATCAGACCCGGTCAATTATCAGCACCACATCAGACCCGGTCCATTTTCAGCACCACATCAGGCCCGGTCCATTTTCAGCACCACATCAGACCCGGTCCATTTTCAGCACCACATCAGACCCGGTCCATTATCAGCACCACATCAGACCCGGTCCATTATCAGCACCACATCAGACCCGGTCAATTATCAGCACCACATCAGACCCGGTCCATTTTCAGCACCACATCAGACCCGGTCCATTTTCAGCACCACATCAGACCCGGTCCATTATCAGCACCACATCAGACCCGGTCCATTATCAGCACCACATCAGACCCGGTCCATTTTCAGCACCACATCAGACCCGGTCCATTTTCAGCACCACATCAGACCCGGTCCATTATCAGCACCACATCAGACCCGGTCCATTATCAGCACCACATCAGACCCGGTCCATTATCAGCACCACATCAGACCCGGTCCATTTTCAGCACCACATCAGACCCGGTCCATTTTCAGCACCACATCAGACCCGGTCCATTTTCAGCACCACATCAGACCCGGTCCATTTTCAGCACCACATCAGACCCGGTCCATTTTCAGCACCACATCAGACCCGGTCCATTATCAGCACCACATCAGACCCGGTCCATTATCAGCACCACATCAGACCCGGTCCATTATCAGCACCACATCAGACCCGGTCCATTATCAGCACCACATCAGACCCGGTCCATTATCAGCACCACATCAGACCCGGTCCATTATCAGCACCACATCAGACCCGGTCCATTTTCAGCACCACATCAGACCCGGTCCATTATCAGCACCACATCAGACCCGGTCCATTATCAGCACCACATCAGACCCGGTCCATTTTCAGCACCACATCAGACCCGGTCCATTATCAGCACCACATCAGACCCGGTCCATTATCAGCACCACATCAGACCCGGTCCATTATCAGCACCACATCAGACCCGGTCCATTATCAGCACCACATCAGACCCGGTCCATTATCAGCACCACATCAGACCCGGTCCATTATCAGCACCACATCAGACCCGGTCCATTTTCAGCACCACATCAGACCCGGTCCATTATCAGCACCACATCAGACCCGGTCCATTTTCAGCACCACATCAGACCCGGTCCATTTTCAGCACCACATCAGACCCGGTCCATTATCAGCACCACATCAGACCCGGTCCATTATCAGCACCACATCAGACCCGGTCCATTATCAGCACCACATCAGACCCGGTCCATTATCAGCACCACATCAGACCCGGTCCATTTTCAGCACCACATCAGACCCGGTCCATTATCAGCACCACATCAGACCCGGTCCATTATCAGCACCACATCAGACCCGGTCCATTATCAGCACCACATCAGACCCGGTCCATTATCAGCACCACATCAGACCCGGTCCATTATCAGCACCACATCAGACCCGGTCCATTTTCAGCACCACATCAGACCCGGTCCATTATCAGCACCACATCAGACCCGGTCCATTATCAGCACCATATCAGACCCGGTCCATTATCAGCACCACATCAGACCCGGTCCATTTTCAGCACCACATCAGACCCGGTCCATTATCAGCACCACATCAGACCCGGTCCATTTTCAGCACCACATCAGACCCGGTCCATTATCAGCACCACATCAGACCCGGTCAATTATCAGCACCACATCAGACCCGGTCCATTTTCAGCACCACATCAGACCCGGTCCATTATCAGCACCACATCAGACCCGGTCCATTTTCAGCACCACATCAGACCCGGTCCATTATCAGCACCACATCAGACCCGGTCCATTATCAGCACCACATCAGACCCGGTCCATTATCAGCACCACATCAGACCCGGTCCATTTTCAGCACCACATCAGACCCGGTCCATTATCAGCACCACATCAGACCCGGTCCATTTTCAGCACCACATCAGACCCGGTCCATTTTCAGCACCACATCAGACCCGGTCCATTATCAGCACCACATCAGACCCGGTCCATTATCAGCACCACATCAGACCCGGTCCATTATCAGCACCACATCAGACCCGGTCAATTATCAGCACCACATCAGACCCGGTCCATTTTCAGCACCACATCAGACCCGGTCCATTTTCAGCACCACATCAGACCCGGTCCATTTTCAGCACCACATCAGACCCGGTCCATTATCAGCACCATATCAGACCCGGTCAATTATCAGCACCACATCAGACCCGGTCCATTTTCAGCACCACATCAGACCCGGTCCATTTTCAGCACCACATCAGACCCGGTCCATTATCAGCACCACATCAGACCCGGTCCATTTTCAGCACCACAGATCCGCTTCAGCATCCTGAAACTGGACTTTATTTACGGGAACAGAAACTTTCATTTCCTCAAACAAACTTTTGGATTATTGCAAAAGAATCGACCCGAAACGGTCTGAGCTAACCGCTAACGCTCCTTCATGCTAACACGCACGCTAACTTTGTTTATTTATTTATCAATTTGTCGTCAATACGCCACAAAGCGTTTCCCGGCTCTGACTTCAGCAGACGTTCAGACATTCCTCCAGAATAACGGATGAATCCTCCGGGGACCCGGAGGCGATCCGGGTTCTACCGGACCCGTGTTTACACCCCGACTCACCTGAACACCAAGTTCTCCAGGTCGAAGGGATACTCTATGATCCCTGTGGTGGGAACCCGGACCCTCAGGACGTCCTGCTGGGTGGGCAGGTAGGGGGCAGCAGCGATCCGGTCCAGGTCGTTCAGGTAGCTGTGAACATCCCAGAGAAACACAGTCTGAAGACGGGACACTGGGAGACGGGACACTAAGACGGGACGCTGGGAGACGGGACACTGGGAGACGGGACACTAAGACGGGACGCTGGGAGACGGGACGCTGGGAGACGGGACACTAAGACGGGACGCTGGGAGACGGGACACTGGGAGACGGGACGCTGGGAGACGGGACACTGGAGACGGGACACTAAGACGGGACGCTGGGAGACGGGACACCAAGACGGAACGCTGGGAGACGGGACACCAAGACGGAACGCTGGGAGACGGGACGCTGGGAGACGGGACACTGGGAGACGGGACACTAAGACGGGACGCTGGGAGACGGGACACTAAGACGGGACGCTGGAAGACGGGACACTGGGAGACGGGACACTAAGACGGGACGCTGGAAGACGGGACACTGGGAGACGGGACACTAAGACGGGACACTGGGAGACGGGACGCTGGGAGACGGGACGCTGGGAGACGGGACACTAAGACGGGACGCTGGGAGACGGGACGCTGGGGGACGGGACGCTGGGGGACGGGACACTAAGACGGGACGCTGGGAGACGGGACGCTGGGAGACGGGACACTAAGACGGGACGCTGGGAGACGGGACACTAAGACGGGACACTAAGACGGGACACTAAGACGGGACGCGGGGAGACGGGACACTAAGACGGGACGCTGGGAGACGGGACGCTGGGAGACGGGACACTAAGACGGGACACTAAGACGGGACGCTGGGAGACGGGACGCTGGGAGACGGGACGCTGGGAGACGGGACACTAAGACGGGACACTAAGACGGGACGCTGGGAGACGGGACACTAAGACGGGACGCTGGGAGACGGGACGCTGGGAGACGGGACGCTGGGAGACGGGGCACTGGGAGACGGGACAGTAAGACAGGACGCTGGGAGACGGGACGCTGGGAGACGGGACGCTGGGAGACGGGACACTGGGAGACGGGACACTAAGACGGGACGCTGGGAGACGGGACACTGGGAGACGGGACACTAAGACGGGACGCTGGGAGACGGGACGCTGGGAGACGGGACACTGGGAGACGGGACACTAAGACGGGACGCTGGGAGACGGGACACTAAGACGGGACGCTGGGAGACGGGACGCTGGGAGACGGGACGCGGGGAGACGGGACGCGGGG
The DNA here is from genome assembly GCF_040956055.1 of Brachionichthys hirsutus. Lineage (NCBI taxonomy): Eukaryota > Metazoa > Chordata > Actinopteri > Lophiiformes > Brachionichthyidae > Brachionichthys > Brachionichthys hirsutus. The sequence goes on along the minus strand of NC_090915.1, from coordinate 1,289,977 downwards.
AGACGGGACGCGGGGAGACGGGACGCTGGGAGACGGGACGCTGGGAGACGGGACGCTGGGAGACGGGACGCTGGGAGACATGTGCAGGAGTTTCTGTCCCCACTCACTACTTGGCCGAGTCCGATAGCTGATATTCCCTCTTCCGGCTGTAACATTCCTGAATTCCCGGGTCGTCCCACAGCGTCCTGATGGCGTCCACGTACGGCTTCCCTAACGTGCTGAGCTTCTCCACATCGACGCCGCAGACCAGGTTGGCGTTGGCCTGAAAAACAAACGAAGCCGCCGCAGCTTCCTGTGAGATCCTCATCATCATCATCATCATCATCATCATCAGGTTAACCCACATTCTGCCGCCATCATGGCCGCAACCTTCTCGCCCACTTCTTCCTGGGCGGTCCGTGCTTCCCAGGAACTCTGCCCAATAGAATCCTTGTGTAATTACCCCCCCCCCCCCCGGTGTGACGGGATCAGATTCCTGCCGTCCTCCTGCGTTTGCTCAGAGGACCTGTCGCCACACGCCGCCACACAACCGCCATAAACAGACACAAGACTGTTACACTAAACACGAGGAGTGAGGAGACGCCCTTCGTCCGGTGCCCCCCCTGCCCCCCCCGCCCCCCCCGCCCCCCGGTCCGGTCTACCTTGTTGCCGTCGTGCTTGTAGGGGATCTGCAGCGCGCCCATGGCCTGGATCATGGCCTGCATGGCGGTGAGGATGTTCTGGTACACCAGCCTGGTGAAGCCGCGCTTGTCCTCGTCGGAGTAGCCGCGCCCGTGGATGATCCTCATCTGCTTGATGAACGTGCTCTTCCCGCTTTCACCGGTTCCTGAACGCCGAACGGACAAATCACAGGACAGGACTTCAGCGCTGCGAACGCATCGACGGAAGGGAGGCGCGGAACACAAACACGCTCTCGCTCTATTGATAAAGCTATTAGCCACGCTAGCAGCTAGCAACAGCAACCTACAGGTGGCAGCTTGAGTCCACCACAGCTTTAGCCCCGCCTCCATTAACACGACCAAAGCAACAACAGTTTGTCGTTGGCGTGCGACGTGTGTAGCGGAGTCACACGTCCCGACGGCGGTCTTATTTTCGTCCGGGTGTTTATTCTGCCGGCCCCGTCGTATAAACGGAGCTCTAAACGGAGCTCTAATCTCTGGCCTCCATCGGTGAACGTTGCATCACTTCCTGCTGCGCTTGATTATGTTGAAATAAAAGTAGAAACATGTTTAGACAGAGAGAAGTGAAAGTGAACATCCTGCAAGAAATAAAAACCAACGCTACGTAACGATAAAGCTTTTAGGTTTTCATTTATGTAAATCCACAGAAATATTCATATTTCACTAATTTATTTGATCTTCTATTCATTTATCACTGTGTGTGTATTTATTTAGTAGTAGACTACAACGAAAGCCCATCAGAGTACTATAAGCAGTACATGTACTGCAGTCTAAATGCATGTAGTGAAGCTTATTACGTGACTCAACACAGGATCTGAATCCTTCTCACACGAGCTGACTCCGTCGTGAGCGACCCAGCGTCAATGAAAGTGAACGGATCGGTCGTCCTTGAGCCAAACGGTACGGGTACGGGTACGGGTACGGGTACGCGTGCGTCGCCGCAGGATCCGCTGATCCTCTCAA
>NC_090915.1:1286594-1288234 GCF_040956055.1 Brachionichthys hirsutus | reverse complement strand
GTGCTTTTATTCTGAAGGCTCTTCCTGTCTGGAAACCCGCTGGATTGTGTTTGTGAGAACTTGTGGATCAAGCTGAGAGTCCTGGACGAGGCCGACGGTCCGGAGCTGAAGTGTGTGGATGCCGGCGGGCAGGTGAAGGACTTCTCCACCATCGCGCCGTCGGACTGCGGTAAGGTGAAACCAGGTCGTGTACCGGTACCGGTACCAAAGCGCTGCTCCAGAAGGTGCAGGTCTTCTTCTACTGCTCCTTTCAGTTGTTCCCAGAGTGGAGGTCGACCCAACGTCCGTGACGGAGATGGAGGGGAGCGACGTAAAAGCCGTGTGTCGCGCCTCAGGCTCCCCCCCTCCGGAGGTCCTGTGGAACCTGGACCTGCTGTCCACCCACCACGAGGTGAGCCGGTCCAACGCTCGGTATCCGGTTCAGAGCTCTGCTGCAGGTCTGGATCCGGGTTCTAAGATGATCTGGAATCAGATCAGAGCGTCTGAGACCGAGGCAGGATGTAATTATATAAACAGGCCAAAAACAGGCGCCATCTTTAAACGAGGACACCCCCCAAACATTTGAGTGTTTTGGGCCGGGGTCAGGGGTCAAGGGAACGGACCCAGGATCTTAATGAACCTGTACTGAACACAGGTTAAACTGGGTCATAATGAAACATCATGAGGTTCTGTTGCTCCTCGGGTCGGTCGGAGGTTCCGTTGCTCCTCGGGTCGGTCGGAGGTTCTGTTGCTCCTCGGGTCGGTCGGAGGTTCTGTTGCTCCTCGGGTCGGTCGGAGGTTCTGTTGCTCCTCCGGTCGGTCGGAGGTTCCGTTGCTCCTCGGGTCGGTCGGAGGTTCCGTTGCTCCTCGGGTCGGTCGGAGGTTCCGTTGCTCTTCGGGTCGGTCGGAGGTTCTGTTGCTCCTCCAGTCGGTCGGAGGTTCCGTTGCTCCTCCGGTCGGTCGGAGGTTCCGTTGCTCTTCGGGTCGGTCGGAGGTTCTGTTGCTCCTCGGGTCGGTCGGAGGTTCTGTTGCTCCTCCGGTCGGTCGGAGGTTCTGTTGCTCCTCGGGTCGGTCGGAGGTTCTGTTGACCGACTGACTGTCTCTTCACAGATGGACTCGTCGGACACGGAGAGCAGCCTGTCCCTGTCGGATCTGTCTCCGAACGATAACGGGAAGGTTCTGGTCTGCAGCGCTGAGAACCTGGCGGGCCAGGCCGAGGCCAGCCTGCAGCTCAACATCCTCTGTAAGGGCGGCGCCGTGCGGCGGCGTGCGGCTCATTTCCTGTCGTCTGTTTCCACCGGAGGCTCCTCGGGTTCCACTCATCACCGTCATTACCGTGTTTCCCTTCCGTAACTCCTCCTCCTGAGAAGCTCCTGGTTCCTCACCGTGCTCCTCTGTTTCTCCTCTTTGTGTCTCCTCCCGCCATCCCTTCCTCCTCCTCCCCCGTCGTCTCCGTGTCAGTCGCCCCCACCATCCAGCAGCTGCTGGGGCCCCTGCGGGACCACCACTGGTGCATCCCCTTCAGCGTGATGGGGAACCCCAAGCCGGAGCTGCAGTGGTTCCACAACTACCGGCCCCTCCTGGAGCAGGACTTCATCCACACCACCATCCACGTGTCCACGCAGAGCGAGTACCACGGCTGCCTGCAGCTGGTCAACCCC
>NC_090915.1:1264094-1281594 GCF_040956055.1 Brachionichthys hirsutus | reverse complement strand
CTTTCGGTGCTTCTGCCTTTTGGCCCTTCTCTGCTGCCATACTGTGATCCAGATTAAATCCAGGCCTCCAGGCAAAACCTCGTAAAAATATCCTTCGGTCCTGGAATGAAACACAGGTGCGCGATGACATCACTTCCTTTGACGGCCTCTCTCTCGGCAGGTCGGCGGCCACACGATGCTGCCCATCCGTTGGATGCCCCCAGAGAGCATCATGTACCGGCGGTTCACCACGGAGAGCGACATCTGGAGCCTGGGCGTGGTCCTGTGGGAGATCTTCACCTACGGCAAACAGCCCTGGTACCAGCTCTCCAACAACGAGGTCAGTGTGCCAGAACCTCAGCAGCTTCAGGAACACGACGGTTCTGATCGGAACCAAAGGTGGGATCCGGTAGATCCCGATCTCACCGCCTGGAGGAATGGATTGCTCCTCGGGCCAAACCGTCTGACCTGACCTCTGTGTGAGGTCATCATCGCGTCACTTCCTGTCTTCCCTCTCCCCACAGGTGATTGAATGCATCACCCAGGGGCGTGTCCTGCAGCGGCCCCGCACCTGTCCCAAGGAGGTGTACGACCTGATGCTGGGCTGCTGGCAGCGGGAGCCCTACATGCGGCTGAGCATCAAGGAGATCCACGGCCTGCTGCAGAGCCTGGCCAAGGCCTCGCCCGTCTACCTGGACATCCTGGGCTGACGCGCGCCGGCTCTGTGTGTGCTGCGCGTGCATGTGTGTGAGCTTTGTGCGTGGACCGTGGTTGTGCGTCTGCACGCGGTGGAGATGTGGGCGTGGCCTGTAAATGTCACCGCGACGCTCACGTGTTGTCGTCATCGCGTCAGGAGGAGCCGGAAACGACGAGGCTTGTAAAGGAACCCAGAACCTTCAGGATGACGTAACTTTATCCGACCCGTCCACACTATATGTTAAAAGGCGGCGGCTGATCAGAAGCATTGATTACCGGGTCCTCTGGCTGTAAATAGTTCGTCTTCAGATTTAAAGATGCACATTTTGACTGGACTTTAAATGTACCTGTATATTATTACACCTGTATGTTTCTAAATGTCCCTATTTAACCCATTCCAGCCCGGAGAGCGGCTTCCCTGTAGAATCAGAGGTCAAACACAAGGGCAGACGGCCTTCTCGTCATCCTTAAAATGACGTCATCATTTATGTGTAAATATCTAATAATACAAAGAAGTGATGCTTGAAGCTCCTCGGATTTATCTAAAGCACAGAGGATGAGGACCCCCCCTCCCTTCCTGACCCCCCCACCCCGGAGGGTTTGGTTTTATACGTGTCGAAGTTGCTGCTTTATTTATTGACACTAGAAGAGAGCACTTTGAGGCTGTAATCATTAATTCAGTAAAAGGATTCATGATGAAGAGTCTGATTGCCCTTAAAGACTCCCGGCGGCGCTTTCATCTCTCCACAGCCGCAGCCAGCCGGGCGGCGTCTCCAGCCCCCCCCCCCCCCCCCCCCCGAGCGGCTGCAGCTAAAATAACTCAACACGTAAACCAATAGATCAATAACTGCGGGTCCTGCAGCAGCGTCCTTGATGAAGACGACGGTCCGCCGCCTTCACCCTGTGCACGTCGGATGTTTGTCGATATCAATGTTTAATCGTGTCGCCGGTTCCCAGCAGGACCTCGTCGGACTGTTGGGTCTCCTCTCTCCTCCTCACCGTGATGGGGAGTCGAAGAGGAGGAGGTCAAAGGTCACCTCCTGACTGTAGCAGATCTGGAGCCTCTTTCAGATCAATAACTGTGACTTTGCATCATGAATAGATTGTTTTGAACGTAAACTAGACGGATCGGGACCCTTCGTGAATGTAACCATCTCGGGGGGGGGGGGGGGGGGGGCTTTGACCTGCCGTATGAACAGTGTGTGTGTGTGTGTGTGTGTGTGTGCGTGACATGGGGCACTTCCCCGTGTTCCCCTGGCTTCGATCAGCCGCTTCGATCGATCGATCAATACGAAGCTTTGTGCATCCTGTGAGTAGCTTATCAATTAATGGAACTGTTCCTCGTGATAATGTGCATTTAATAAAGGTGGTTCGTCTTACAGTAGCCGACGCCCTGATTCTGTGTGGGTTCAAGGTTCAACCCGAGCGGCTGCAGCTAGGAACGATCATCATCATCGTCGTCGTCGTCGTGCAGCCCCCCAGCCGCCGCACGACATTTAACAGTCCTTAAGAACCGACGCTTTGGGAAACAGAGGTCATTAAAGGTCATAATGAGGTCATTAAAGGTCATGCACGGGCAAAGAACTGCATGCAGTAGTAATCAGAACCCACCCAAGCACTTTATTAAGTCAGAGACACACAGCAGCGCGGTCAGAGGAGCCGACGCCCTCCCGACCTTCAGATGAGGACGAGTCAGAGTCGCCTGTCAGGGCGCCGCCCCCGACGGTTACCTGGGAAACGAAGGTAACGCAGGTCGATTATCGGCCTCAGAGCTCGGTATGTCGATGGATTCTCTTTTCTCGCGCTCAGATTGAACGCACTTCCTTGCATTTATTTTTGTTTACAATGTAACAAAAACGGTGAAAGGCCTGAAATAAACAAACAAACTCGGAAAAGAGGAGGGAGAAAGGAGGGCGGGGCCAGGGGGCGGGGCCCGTCACTGACAGTAGCAGCAGGGAGGACACAGTCTGCTCGTGGCTCGGACATCAAAGAGGCGGCGGGGGGGGCTCCTTCCTCGTAGAGCTGCTCTCCCTAAGCTGGAGGTTCTCCAGCGCCACGTCTAACGGCGTGATGTCCACGCAGCCCATGGCGCCGAAGTCGGCGAAGTCTCGCCGCTCGTCCTCGTCAGAGGAGGAGCTCTCTCCGTGCATCAGCGTGGACAGGAGCAGCTCCTGGACGAACAAGCTGCGGTCGGCGCGCTCCCCCTCCAGAAACTGCCGCTCCGCCTCGGACATCTTGGGGTCGTTCAACCTGGGGAGACGGCCAAGGTCAAATGTACATAATTATATTCAGTCATGTTTCTCAGTACGATTGATATTTAAAGAACAATCAATCAAAGGACTTTAATACTGGGGAAGGAAAAAAGAGGCGTCGACTCGTTTCAGCAGGATGACATCACGACGCCGACTCGTTTCAGCAGGATGACATCACGACGGCGACTCGTTTCAGCAGGACGACATCACGACGCCGACTCGTTTCAGCAGGACGACATCACGACGCCGACTCGTTTCAGCAGGACGACATCACGACGGCGACTCGTTTCAGCAGGACGACATCACGACGCCGACCCGTTTCAGCAGGATGACATCACAACGGCGACTCGTTTCAGCAGGACGACATCACGACGGCGACTCGTTTCAGCAGGATGACATCACAACGGCGACTCGTTTCAGCAGGATGACATCACGACGGCGACTCGTTTCAGCAGGACGACATCACGACGCCGACTCGTTTCAGCAGGATGACATCACAACGGCGACTCGTTTCAGCAGGATGACATCACGACGCCGACTCGTTTCAGCAGGACGACATCACGACGCCGACTCGTTTCAGCAGGACGACATCACAACGGCGACTCGTTTCAGCAGGATGACATCACGACGCCGACTCGTTTCAGCAGGACGACATCACGACGCCGACTCGTTTCAGCAGGACGACATCACGACGGCGACTCGTTTCAGCAGGACGACATCACGACGGCGACTCGTTTCAGCAGGACGACATCACGACGGCGACTCGTTTCAGCAGGACGACATCACGACGCCGACTCGTTTCAGCAGGACGACATCACGACGCCGACTCGTTTCAGCAGGACGACATCACGACGCCGACTCGTTTCAGCAGGACGACATCACGACGCCGACTCGTTTCAGCAGGACGACATCACGACGGCGACTCGTTTCAGCAGGACGACATCACGACGCCGACTCGTTTCAGCAGGACGACATCACGACGCCGACTCGTTTCAGCAGGACGACATCACGACGGCGACTCGTTTCAGCAGGACGACATCACGACGGCGACTCGTTTCAGCAGGATGACATCACGACGCCGACTCGTTTCAGCAGGATGACATCACGACGCCGACTCGTTTCAGCAGGATGACATCACGACGCCGACTCGTTTCAGCAGGATGACATCACGACGCCGACTTGTTTCAGCAGGATGACATCACGACGCCGACTCGTTTCAGCAGGATGACATCACGACGCCGACTCGTTTCAGCAGGACGACATCACGACGCCGACTCGTTTCAGCAGGACGACATCACGACGCCGACTCGTTTCAGCAGGACATCACGACGCCGACTCGTTTCAGCAGGACGACATCACGACGCCGACTCGTTTCAGCAGGACGACATCACGACGCCGACTCGTTTCAGCAGGACGACATCACGACGCCGACTCGTTTCAGCAGGATGACATCACGACGCCGACTCGTTTCAGCAGGACGACATCACGACGCCGACTCGTTTCAGCAGGACGACATCACGACGGCGACTCGTTTCAGCAGGACGACATCACGACGCCGACTCGTTTCAGCAGGACGACATCACGACGGCGACTCGTTTCAGCAGGACGACATCACGACGGCGACTCGTTTCAGCAGGATGACATCACGACGCCGACTCGTTTCAGCAGGATGACATCACGACGCCGACCCGTTTCAGCAGGATGACATCACGACGCCGACTCGTTTCAGCAGGATGACATCACGACGCCGACTCGTTTCAGCAGGACGACATCACGACGGCGACTCGTTTCAGCAGGATGACATCACGACGCCGACTCGTTTCAGCAGGATGACATCACGACGCCGACCCGTTTCAGCAGGATGACATCACGACGCCGACTCGTTTCAGCAGGATGACATCACGACGCCGACTCGTTTCAGCAGGATGACATCACGACGCCGACTCGTTTCAGCAGGATGACATCACGACGGCGACTCGTTTCAGCAGGATGACATCACGACGCCGACTCGTTTCAGCAGGACGACATCACGACGCCGACTCGTTTCAGCAGGATGACATCACGACGCCGACTCGTTTCAGCAGGACGACATCACGACGCCGACTCGTTTCAGCAGGATGACATCACGACGCCGACTCGTTTCAGCAGGACGACATCACGACGCCGACTCGTTTCAGCAGGATGACATCACGACGCCGACCCGTTTCAGCAGGATGACATCACGACGCCGACTTGTTTCAGCAGGATGACATCACGACGCCGACTCGTTTCAGCAGGATGACATCACGACGCCGACTCGTTTCAGCAGGATGACATCACGACGGCGACTCGTTTCAGCAGGATGACATCACGACGCCGACTCGTTTCAGCAGGACGACATCACGACGCCGACTCGTTTCAGCAGGATGACATCACGACGCCGACTCGTTTCAGCAGGACGACATCACGACGCCGACTCGTTTCAGCAGGATGACATCACGACGCCGACTCGTTTCAGCAGGATGACATCACGACGCCGACTCGTTTCAGCAGGATGACATCACGACGCCGACTCGTTTCAGCAGGACGACATCACGACGCCGACTCGTTTCAGCAGGACATCACGACGCCGACTCGTTTCAGCAGGACGACATCACGACGCCGACTCGTTTCAGCAGGACGACATCACGACGCCGACTCGTTTCAGCAGGACGACATCACGACGCCGACTCGTTTCAGCAGGACGACATCACGACGCCGACTCGTTTCAGCAGGACGACATCACGACGCCGACTCGTTTCAGCAGGACGACATCACGACGCCGACTCGTTTCAGCAGGATGACATCACACACCTGTACGAGTGAAGCTCACCGTGCTAATAGGAACTGGGAGTTGTGGGACGAGGACGAGGGGTTGCTTTCGCCCACGGCGGCGTTGTTGACCGTTGCCGTGCCGACCGGAGGGATGGTGGCGCTACTGTTGCCGGGGTTGTTGCCGCGTCGCGTGGCGTGCCGGCCCGTCTCCACCTGCTGCCGCGCCGCCTGCGCCTGCTGCCGCTCCAGCTGCAGCTGCATCTGGAGCTGCTGGAGCTGCGAGGCCGACGGCCCCGACGAATTGATCTGCCCCCCCGCGGCGCGCCGCACCCCCGACAGCTGAGACAGCAGCTCTGCAGGAGACGCAAGAGAAACGGCCGAGTCGGAATCAGTGACGACTGGAAAAGACGACGGCCGCGTCGACCTCTAGACCCGACTCCTCCTGTCCGGACCTGACGCCCCCCCCCCCCCCCCCCGGTACTCACCTGCGATGGGGTCCATTGCTTCTCTGCTACTGGGGGTGTACGTGGAGCTCTGTGAGGAGGAGGAGGAGGAGGACAGGCCCCCCGTGGAGCCGCTGGTAAAGTGCATGTTGGTCCGCCGTGCTCTGGGGCCCCCCAGCCCCCGCCCGGGGTGGAACATCCTGCGGACGTGGCGAACATTGCTGGACTCGTCGTAAAGCGGAGCGTTAAGGGCCGATGCAGCCACCGGGGATTCATGAACAGTAAACACAAACACATCCAGGTGACGATGATGATGATGACGAAGGATATTAAATCTCGGGGCGCCCGGTGCTCCAGCGTGAGGTGAGCTGTGAAGTCGTCTGTGACGTGGTTGGGGTCTCCTCCAGGTAAGGCGGCGCAGATCGGACAGATCTGGGATGAAGACGAGCCGTTTAGTGCAGAACAGAGAGATGAAGCAGCAGAACCAGATCGGGTCCCGGATCGCTCCTAAACCCATCGGGCCCCGGATCGCTCCTAAACCCATCGGGTCCCGGATCCCGGATCACTTCTAAACCCATCGGGTCCCAGGTCGCTCCTAAACCCATCGGGCCCCGGATCGCTCCTAAACCCATCGGGCCCCGGATCCCGGATCATTCCTAAACCCATCGGGTCCCGGATCACTTCTAAACCCATCGGGTCCCAGGTCACTCCTAAACCCATCGGGTCCCGGATCACTTCTAAACCCATCGGGTCCCGGGTCCCGGATCATTCCTAAACCCATCGGGTCCCGGATCACTTCTAAACCCATCGGGTCCCAGGTCACTCCTAAACCCATCGGGTCCCGGATCACTCCTAAACCCATCGGGTCCCGGATCACTCCTAAACCCGGAACAGGGATCATCTCGGGCTCTCAAAAGGTGCACCGGTTCGGATTCTGCAGAACAGCCGGGCCCTGACACAAGACACCAGCATCTTGGTCCTTATATCAAAGTAGATGTAAAGAAGCGCATCAATTATTGATGCCCCCCCCCCCCCCCCGTAGATCACATCCTGTGCATTAAGACACGCCCTCCTCTCTGGCTGCTGCCGTTTCACTTTTACTCTATAAAGACGACGATGGCGCTACTTGATGCTTTCCTCTCAAACGATCGATGACCATCCGCAGAGCCAAACGACCCTCCTCCGTTGTCCGGTCGATCTCACCTACCTGCCGGTAAACGACAGGTAAAGACTCAAAAGGAGGGGCGGATCCATCGGGCGGGCTGCTACCAATAACCAGCCAGCCAATAATAATCCACATTTGGTGATAAATGTGGAGTAAAAACCAGGAAAGATAGAGATGGAAGCTGGAAGGAAGGCGGCTCCATCCAACATAGTGACACGCCGCTGTGGGCGGAGCCACACAACCCAGCAGGATGGACAAAGCAGGAATGTTTTCAAGCGTCACCTGTCCAAGGTGAAACGGAAGGTCATCGCAGCTTCAGCACCAAACTGACACCTGCGGGACGGCTCACCGTGGACGGGGGGCGGGGCGGGACATCGGCGAGAGGCTAAAGACACGGGGGACATACTCACCACCTCCGTGGAGGTCTCGGCGTGCTCCGAGGTGACGTGCTCCTGCAGCAGCGTCTCCGTGAAGCCCATCTTCCCACAGTAGGGACAGGTGAAGGCCTGGGGCTGCTCCACCGAGAAGGTGTCTCCTCCGTAATACAGGTCTGTGAGGACACCGCGCAGCACTCAGCACACGCAGGACAGACGGCGGGGGCGGGGCGGGGGCTCCTTACCGTAGTCGACCCTCGTTAGTATGCACTGCACCGGGTGCTCCGTCGTGTGTCTCGTCGTCGTAGCGCCGCTCTCGTAGCACGACGCGCACAGGTCGTAGTCGTAGCAAATCAAACACTTGAACCGTCTTCCTCGAAAGTTGCCTTTTAAACACGCGTCACAGCTCACACCTGCAGAAAGGACGTTTCAGGTCAAGGGTGAAGAGCGCGGATCTGAAGGTAAGAACGCCTTCCTGAGTCTGCAGTCCTCACTCTGGACCGGTACCGAACCACCAGCTGGGTCAGTGGATAGGAACCTGAGCTTTCTACCTGCTGCACAGGTGCAGCGCTCGCCTCCCCCAGCGCCCAGAGCGAACAGAAGCTCAATGCGTCAAAATAAAATATCACGTCAAGCAGAGCCTGGACTCAGCGCCATTAAAAATGAGACCATTCGTATATTTAATAAGAAGTTCTGAGAGTTCTCTGAGATGTCACAGTTCAAATGAAACACCAGGAGTCACCTTCATTTGTGTCAACGCTGGAATAGCAGCAAATATCTCTATCGATCGAATCATGACCCGATCGACCACGTCAAATGCAACATGCAGATATCTGCAGGTGATCAGTAGAGGTCAAGCAGAGGCGCACACCTGAAGAGGAGACCTCCATCCTGGAGGGAATAGTTAGTCCACCTTCAAGAGACCCCAGTGAAAGGGTTAGAGTTATTCAACCAGCTAACTTCAAACAGTCTCAGAAGCCGCTTGATCCCATTTGAAGTCCATCGAGTTGATGTTTGTATTGCAACACCAGAGAAGCCATTAAGTGTTTTAACATTATAACCCCTGTCTGGCACACTGCTTCCGACTCATGACGTCACGCAGGAGATTCGAATTTACACTCAAAACCAGTTTGTAGTTAAACAAACAAACTTAACCTTGCTAACTAATAGCCTGCCAGCTAGCCAAGTTAGTGACTGTTTTCCGGGCAGAGGCCTCAGACTTTCTGGCTTCGTCTTGATGACAGTGCATTCGCTAACAACATTCGGAACAGTATGGTGCTAACATTAGCTCAACAGAGTCTTAAATCCACACGCATTTCACGCTTACAATGTGCGTGCGGCGTGAAATTACAAACATATATCAACACACTGTACCAATAATTCTGTTAGCAGTGTGGGTGGAAGGAAGAGTCGCAGCTACACCTTATGGTAGCGCACATTAGCCTGCTAGCTAACGCAAGGTACCAGCACCAACACGGCTAGCCGCTTAGCTTCGTCATGCTGCCGCATCATTGCGAACAGCTCAGAAGAAGCTACTACATTTAGTCCCGGTTTAGTAAACACAAACTAACTATGGCACGAAATGCTGCTGATAATAAACGCGTCCATGTCGGGACGAACAACGCCGCGGCGCCCTGACTTTGCGGAGCTAGCAGCGGAGCTAGCTCGCCGAGCTAACGCGTTCACCCAGCGAGGCGCAGAGGACCTGCCCGTCAACTCACCCTCATGACGGGACATCCTATAAGCCGCGGCCGGGGCTCCCCGGCGCGGGTAACGATGTAGGCCTTTCGGTATCACGCTGATATTAACGCTTCAGCCCCGCTTCTTTTTCGAGCAAGATGGATCCAGCACAGCTTTCAGTTTGTTCTGCTTCCCCTCCCAGAGTGTTGCTTATCTCGAGTGGCCGCTAGGAGGCGCACTCCGCCATGACACCGTGAGAGTCGGTGAGGAGCCGTGGGCTATTAGCCCTTATTTTTACCTCACAGGAACACGACTGCACTTTCTCCCGCGTTTGTTTTCTTCTTGTCTGCTTAAAAAATGTATTTGTGTTGAGCACTATGTGTTTAACGATTTGTGCATTTCTTCCTTGCTGCATGTTTTTTATTTTTGAGATTTAATTGCATTTATATCAGATAGAAGCATTCCGATGCTTAACATAAAATATTCGTCTTCACCCCATCGCTGATATAACTGAACCTTTATTTTGACACCGGCTCATAATCCTTTTAGGTTTTGTTTGATATTTCAAATAACTTCAGTCTAAATTAAAGTGCCGATCAAGAATGCGTGAAGTAAAACATTTATTTTTGTACACATGATTCAGTTCATTCTGTGCTGATGAGCACGCATAGTCGGACAAACCAGTGCATTACAATGAGGACGTCACAGCAGTGTAGAAGGTCGGCTGGAGCTCTGAGACGGATGGAGCAGAACCTGCAGCCCACCGAGCCTGATCAAACAGCCTGGCTCCAGCCGAACCCGAGCCCTTTCTGTACATACAATCCATCCCGTGTGCTTCATGTCCACAGCAGGGAGGACAAACCCAGCCCCCCCAACATCACACATCATCTGTTCTAACGTGTTGCTGTGGAAACAAAATACAAAATGTTCCTGCTGGCGAATGGTGAATATATTTCTGTCAGATTTGATCTTCTATTTTCAAACTAAAAGGTAAAGTAAAAATCATGCTGCAGATGGAAACGCATTAAAGCCGTTCAAATAAAGCCAATGAAGTGGATACAAACCCTCGTCGTGTCAATAGTCATACAAAAGAATCGTTTCTTCTTCTTAAAATCTAACATTTACATATTTGCATCAGACACTTCTCCCGTCGCTGCTGTTCATGTCTTCAGTCCTGACTTTGTGTAGCACCTGAGCAGAATCCTGTTCTGTCCCCAATAACATGTTAAATTACACCACTCAGAGAAAACTCTATTATGTACACTTGTACGCTTGACATTTTTGGTTTTTACTCATATTTACAGCACAATCAAAGATTTGGACACAAACATGTTAAAACCGGAGTAAAAATTAAACTTGTGTCCCAGTCAGTGCCGTTAGCAGGAAATCAGGATGCCAGAAGGTGCAGCGTCTCATGAAACTAATAAAGCGGCTACCGGAGGACACCGGAGGACACCCTGCACGTCTCAAGCACTACACCTCTGGCTGTGGCTGCTGTGATGTAGGAAGTGGGCGACGGTTCAGGCAGCATGGATCTCCATACCAAAAACATCCAGAGTACGTTTTCCTTTCCGGCTGGACCGCCGCCGCCGATCGATGCTACTTTTCGGAGAGATGCCGGAGTGTCGATCTCTCCCTCCTCCCCGTCTACGAAAGACATGCTGATCGAGAACCGCATTAGCAAATACTTCAGAAATATCCAAGTACTCGGTGTGTGTGGATGATGAGACAAACGCCACGTGACGTCGCCCTGCGTAGAAAGCAGCCAATCACAGGGCTGCGTGGCGCCGAACGTCCACATCCATCAGTCCATCATGTCCTCCTTTGAGTAGTCCTGGGATTTCCTCTTGAAGAAGCCCATCTGGGGGAGCAGAGAGCCCCGTCACAGGAGTTCTACCGGTTCCTGCAGAACCAGCTGGAACATAACAGCGACAGCGTCTCACCTTCCAGAGGGCGAAGATGACAAGCGCCAGGATCAGCAGTCCGATCAGGATGCTGATGATGATGATCCAGATCGGGATTCCTCCCAGGTTCTCCTTGGACACCTGGATCTTCACCTGATGTCACACACACGGGGTCAGCGTGGGAAGTGAATCAGAGGACGGGACGCGCAACGCCGGCACGCCGTGACTCACACTCCTGGTCCTGTCGCTGCCGTTCAGCTCAAACAGGTCTGCGTCCTTCACCGCCAGGGTGGCGTTCACCAGCACGTACAGGCTGGAAAACTCGCCCTGCAAGAGGCGGAGCCTTTAAACCCAGACATGTTCCACAACGATTACGTCACGCCTCAGACCCACCTTGATGAAGGTCGGCGTCCACAATCTGAAGGTGAGGTTGACCTGACTGACGGCGACCTCGGGGACGTCACAGCGGAACGACGCGCAGTAGAGATATCCACAGCTCTGCAGCGCAAAACAAACGCACCCAGGAAATCATGAGAAGACAAGAACCGGGGCCCACGCCTCCATCTGAGCCAGGAGGCGGGGTTAGTCCGGATACGATGACGTCATCACGCTAATCTGGCCTCATAAACTCACCAGTGTGAACACACTGAGCGTGTCTTTCCCTGGATTGGGATTTAGACCGTCTGGATTAATCCCGTGGGGGTGGAGCCAACGTGATGCATCGCATTTCACCTGGAGGGGAAGAGGAGGGAGGCAGATATAAGGGTCTGCATCGGAACATATAATTACACGCCCACAGGTGTGCATTCATACCTGCGGGCTGGTGGCAACATGCGTCAGGTACAGTAAGTTGTTCTGCCGAGGGGACAGATGAGGATACGTCACGGTGAGGCTCAGGGGCGGAGCCAACACATCACCTGACTTGGCAACCTGAGGAGACGTGAGAGGAGAAGCAGGAGGGCTTTTCACCGGTTTACATCGGCGTGATCTCCGCCGGGAGGCCTCACTGTGTAGGTGACGTTGACTTCCTGTCCCAACGCCCTGCTGTCATTGGACGCCGTGGCGTACTGCTGTCCTTCCTTTAGGACGATGTGTTCATCCAAAGGCCGCCTGGACGGAAACAGAAAAGGTGCTTGGATCCTGTCCTTCCTGTCCTTGCAGGTTTCTGAGCCGCCGCCGCCATCACCGACCACTCACACTGAGAAGAGGAGGTCAGCTTCATACTTCACCGGGATGGAGATCAGCACGCCGTTGTCGTTCAGAGTGGAGACCAACTCTTCACTGTCGCTGTGGGGAACACAAAGCCTTCAGCGGTCATTTCATTTAAAGCAACCCCTTTGACACACGGCGACGCCCTCACCTCATCGCCGTCACGTTGATCTCAATGACCTCCTGGATGTGTTTAGGATTGACCTCGAATTTCACCTTAAAGTTCTCCTGTGGACGTTACGGCACATCTTTTAGTTTGCAGAAGTAACTTCTCGATGCTAACGCACGCTAGAACTCACCTCCTCATTGCTTCCCAGGAAGGGGTACCCGACGGCGCACTCCACCCGGGAGTGATTCAGGGTGCACGCCTTCTCCGGCTGGCGGCACAACAACACACGCATCATCACACAAACCTCAACGCTTTGTAGCCGGGAGGCGGAGCCGCTGCCGGCGCCTCACCTCCACCTTCACGTAGTTGATGTTGGGCGTGAAGCTGAGGACGACTTTGGTGTTGTAGGCGTTGTCTTTGCTGTTTCTGACGTTGATATTCACGTCCATCTTGTCTTTGCTGGATTTGATGGTCATCCTGGAGAGTGGAAGCAGCTGTGATCCGCACGCATCGCCACTAGAGGGCAGTCACGCACCGGAAGGACTGACGAAGACGGGCTGATCGCTAACCCCCCCCCTGCCTGGGGGCGACACCTGTAAATTAGCTGCTCACCTGTTACCCTTCATTGTTCACTGAGCAGATGCGTATTTAAGCTCCACCTGAACGGGAACACGCCGCGGTAGACGATCCCGTTTGCACGACTTTACCGTGACATCCTTATGAAAGCGTCTCCGAGTGGTCTTTACGAACAGGTGCGACAGTCCCAGGTAACGCTGAATGTGACCACGCCCCTGAACGGCGCATCTGCTTACCTTTTTACACTTGGCTCAGCTTTGAGAGAAAGATCAGCGACGCACTTCTCATCGCTTCCACACTCCACTAAAGGAATCTGCAGAAGAGGGAGGGGCAAATGAAAAAGGGCGTCGATCACACACAAGCTGCCTGCCTGTCTGCCTGCCTGCCTGCCTGCCTGTCTGTCTGTCTGCCTGCCTGCCTGCCTGTCTGTCTGTCTGTCTGTCTGCCTGCCTGTCTGTCTGCCTGTCTGTCTGTCTGCCTGTCTGCCTGCCTGCCTGCCTGTCTGTCTGTCTGTCTGTCTGTCTGTCTGTCTGTCTGTCTGTCTGTAGTGTTAGTTATCCACAGCTTAATATTGAAGCAGGTAACCGTGGAGCAGATGAGCGGATGCGTGAGGGTTAAGATCTCCCCTCTCAAGAATCAAGAGAAGAATGGACTCGAATACGACACGCAGGAGACGAGCTGCAGCGTCCGTTCGATGACTTCCTGTCTCGCCTTCCTTTCAACAACAGGCGAGGTTTCTGCAACGCCTTGCTTAAGTACAGGAAGTACTGCTGGCGTGCTGCATCCGACGCTCCGCTGCTGGCGTGCTGCATCCGACGCTCCGCTGCTGGCGTGCTGCATCCGACGCTCCGCTGCTGGCGTGCTGCATCCGACGCTCCGCTGCTGGCGTGCTGCATCCGACGCTCCGCTGCTGGCGTGCTGCATCCGACGCTCCGCTGCTGGCGTGATGCATCCGACGCTCCGCTGCTGGCGTGATGCATCCGACGCTCCGCTGCTGGCGTGATGCATCCGACGCTCCGCTGCTGGCGTGATGCATCCGACGCTCCGCTGCTGGCGTGCTGCATCCGACGCTCCGCTGCTGGCGTGATGCATCCGACGCTCCGCTGCTGGCGTGCTGCATCCGACGCTCCGCAGCGCTTTCCTTTCTTTGGTTTTGCTGCGGCTGAATTCTGCAGTAATTTACTCTTGAACTGGAAACTCGTCTCACTGGAACGATTATCTGGGAACTCTCTTCTGGGAAGGCTTTCACCAGTGAAACACGAATGCGAGCGTGAGGACACACTGAGGACGCCAGTCAGCTGTTGCAGATGCCAACATGCTGAAGCAGCATCAAACGCAGCCCGATCCCGGACGGATGCAGGAAGTTTCAGTGACGTCCAAATCCTTCCTGACTCTGCTGAAGAACGCAATAAAAAAATGCTCTATTACCGTCTTATTGATCGATCTGGGGAGGCTCTCATCCAGGACGGGGCCTTGGTCCTCATTGGCTAGTCCAAACTCCAATGACACCAGGAGAGGATCTCGGAAGTCCAGCCGGGCCTGTCAAGGAAGAGAAGGAGCGATGGTTGGAGGAGGATGAAGAGGTAGAGAAATACGCAAGAAGGAAACCTGCTGCATGTTCCGCGGAGCATCCGACCTGAGCGCTGCTTAAGTAAATGGTAACTCGATATCATCTTCTTGCCTGCGACTAAATGCCTGATCGGGGCCTGATCGGGGCCTGATCGGGGCCTGATGGGGGCCTGATCGGGGCCTGATCGGGGCCTCCAGGCGGCGACGCCAGCGCTTGAGTTTCCCTCTCTTTAGCCAGTTCCAGCCAACTTTACTCATCACACACAATAAATAAATTAGCATGGCCCAGGCTATGGAACTGCTCGTCTGTGATTGGACGATGCCAGACTCTCAGGGCGGGCTGCGTTCCATCCTGATGCAGGTACGCTAGCTGACCTCAGGTAAACGCTCTGACCCTCCAGGATCTCTCCGGGTAACAGAACAAGGCTTGTATTCACGCTGGTGGAGCAGCGCTCCTCTGTCTCCGGCCTGGGGGGGCGCCTAACCCTAACCATAACCCACATTGCTGCTGGCTGTGCGGTTGTACTGTAGCGTGATGAGGAAGACCTGGGATTGGTCGAGGAAACTCTGGATGAGTTACATCACAAACATCTGAGGCATCCAGCCGAGCTGACCGCTGCGCCATGTGGGGGGACACGTCCTTTCTCTAGGTAAGAAACGATGAGCACGTGCCGACATCATGAAGGTTTCTTGCACACATTTCCCCTCTCGGTTCCGGACGGAGAGGCTCCTGCTGATCCTCCGATCACGCCTTCCCTCCGAGCCCAGAAACGACGCCCTGGCTTTTGCACGCAGAGCGTCCAGGATGAGATCGTAGCGAATCGCTGCAGGACGTAAAAGAGGAGACACGCATCATAAAACACAAAATCTCTGAATGAACCCATGATGATGACGATGATGAAGGTCTCACCTGCTGCAGAGTCGAGGTCCTGCTGGTCAGATTTGACGCTGTAGCTGAAACAGACCTCCGTTTTTACGCATGCAGATTTGCGCCCGCCGTGTTCGCACTGATGCTGAACCTGCTGCAGGTTGATTTTAACGGGCTCAAAGGTCATGTTGGCGTGGAGCTCGGCGACATCTCTGGACCTGGGGCGATGAAACGGCCCCGTTAGCTTCTAGATAGCGGTGAAACTTTACCTCTGCATCGAGAGGAAACGCTGGTTTAAAGTTTCACTGTCCAACAGCGGTGCCTTAAAACCGGGAAGAACCGCCGTCTGCTGCCAAATCCTATCCTGCTAGGCCTCTTGGGAGACGGAGTTCTCACACAGCGAAGCTGCACCTCTGCCAATAGGAGCTATGGGATGTTAACTCACGCTGTGGGATGAAGACGATAGGCTGGAAGCCGGCAGCGTGCAGCCGGAGGATTTAACACGGCCATCATGTTGGTCTCAGGTCTACGAGCCCGGTGGGACACCAACAGCTGTCTGATCCCAGACGATGTCTTTAAGCCAGAATGGACTCACCAGAATAAAGAGGCCCCTCCCAGACCTCCGACGGTGACGTCAGTGATCCCATCTCCGTTTAGATCCATGACTCCATGTATGGACTGACCGAAGAATTTCACCTTGTCCCCGTCCCCGCCCGCCGGGATGCGCTAAAGGGACGCGGGAGCGGTTAGACAGTGGCCTGGTTAACAGGAAGTGGTAACAGTTTGTCGAGCGACGCTGAAATCGGTCCCACCTGCACAAACTTCTCTTTCAGTGACGTCTTATCTCCGTGATAAATGTAGACGGCGCCCCGGTGGTCGTTTTCCAAAGGTGCACCAATCGCCACGTCATTGAACCCGTCCAGGTTGAGGTCTGACACGGCCGCAATGGCCGTACCGAAGCGGGCGCCGCAGGGTTCGTTCTTATTGGTGCAGGACTCCGAGTGGGCGGAGCAGCAGGACTGATTGACAGGCTTTAAAGTGAACTGATGCTCAAACTGTCCGCGCTGAGGAAGACGAGGAGAAGACATGACGACGAGGACGGCATCAGTTCACCCTTTCAGACCGTCCGTCCCACCTACCTGGTCCAGTTGGTAGACGTACACCTGTCCCCGCTCGTCTCGCTCCGTGCCCATGAACATGGGAGCGCCGACCAGGAGGACGTCCGTGTACGAATCCCCATCGACATCAACCGTCTGCAGGACGCTGCCGAAGTAGGATCCGATCTGTGTGAAGGTGTCCGGGGGCAAAAGGTCAACCTTCGGAGGCTCCGCCTCCAGTCAACCCTCGCAATCCAGCAGGAACCAGACCCACCTGCTCTCCTCTCAGGATCTGAGAGACAACAACGTTGTTGTCTTCGTCCAGACGGTAGACAACAACCCGGCCGGTGTGGTTGTACCGCGGCGCTCCGGTGATGTACAGCACGCCATCGGGGGCGGACGCCGACTGGACGTCGTAGCCTGCAGAGAGATGTGGAGAATGCACCGTCACAAAGCGTTGTGCAGAGTAACAGAAAACACTGCAAACTGGCACGAGAGTACACAAAGAAGTACACAAAGAAGTACACAAAGAAGTACACAGAGAAGTACATGAAGAAGTACACAAAGAAGCACACGAAGCCTCGGCCGCGACGCGGCGCCAGCAGCTGCGTTTACAGCAGGCCGGCGCTCTGGCCAATCACACGCTGATTCATTACGGCCGCTGCACGAACCATAAAAGGCTGCAGGAGGCAGCCGGGGGGGGGGGGCGACGACAAATCATGCATGTCTCCCCACCCTGCGAAAGAACTCTGTCTGTTCTGCAGCTGTGAAACATCACTTCCTGTT